>NC_043713.1:46533692-46552951 GCF_006229205.1 Suricata suricatta
TGGAGCCGGCACCCAGCGGAGCAGGAACTGACAGCGCCTAGCCTCCGGCCGGGAAACTAGGTCTCTGTGAAAGCGCTGAGCGCCGAAAACTTCGCGGGCGGGGAGCGCAGAAGGCGTTCCCGGGCTCCCACCCCGGCGGCGGCGGCGGGGCCGCCCCACCTTCCACGCCCCGCGAAGATATCAGATAGTTTTCCTCTCCAGCTCCTCAGGGTCACACACGAGTGAGGAAAGCCAGCTCTGGACCTCGGACAAGGGAGTAGGCTTGCAGCGAATTTGGGTGAGACATCAGAGCAAGCTGGCGCTGCCTGCAGAACTTACATCAAAGACATTGTGGCTTCCCGGACAAGTCTCAATTGTCAAAAGACAAGTCCCGTCAATTCTCAAACACTGTGCGCCAACGATAGATGTGGCCCTGCCGCCACGTACGGAGTTCACCGGGAATTGGGAGTGGCGCACAACACTTAAAAAAGACAGCCAATAGCGCAGGTTGTGGTTTGCCGAGCTTGTGCAAAGGCACTTTGGAGGAAATCCTTTAGATGCTTAGTCTGCTAAATTTTACAGGTAAACTGAAGGATGTTGAGCGAATTACTGGAGCTGTCAAGCTGGCTTCGGAGCAGAGGCTACCCCTCTCCCAAGCTGAAATTTAGTCTTGTATGCAGGACACCTCCCCGAACTCTAAGCAGTTCCAAGCGAGTGTCACTGCTGCGGGCCAGACTGATAGAAGTGCCTCAGCGGAAGCAGGACTGGAGCTGGGAAGGATGGAGAAGGGGAAAGACAGTGTGAGAGCGTTGTTTGAGCAAAGTTGGAGATGGGCATAAAAGTGGTACAGTTGAAAGAGAAGTGACCAGCATATTTATTAAATACTGGGATATGTGCTAGGAAGAAGGCAGTGTACGGATTTAATCTTCTGTTTGCTCTTCAAAATTAAAAAGATAGGGAAAGGAATTTGTCCAACACCAAAAGGAGAAGCCACAAAGATTGGTGAGTTGACATAAAAACTAAAAAATTCGTACATCCAAAAGCACCATAATGAAACAAAAATGGAAAACAAATGAGAGGAGAAAATGTACACCGTAAAGGACATAGGATTAATAACTTTAATATACAAACTGCTTTCACAAAACAATTAGAAAAGGCTGAATACTCAAGGATAAGAAACCTAATATAATTAACAGGAAAAAACTTTTCATATGTTTATTAACATATGTTAATATATTATTGTTATAACATAAATAAAATAAAACAAAGTTTTTTGACCTTCCTGGGACTTGAAATGCAAGCAAAGCACCAATGAGATTCATCTTTCACCTACCAAACTAGAAAGGATATTTTTAAAATAATAAAACAGATAGTTAAGCAAATAAAGTATCACAGCCTTGGTTGAAGTGAAAACCTTATCACTTTTGAGGGGGGCAGTGTTTGCAGCGCTTAGCAAATGACTTCAATGTGCATATATTTTGTCCTAACAATTCCACTGTGGACATTTGTATCCAGGAAAAAATTAAGGAAGTTTGCAAAGATTTAGTGGCAAGTATGTATAGGAATTATTTTAGTTTTAAGTTTAAAAGAACTTTAAAAGCACTTAAAGTGCAGAGCTGATTAAATAAAAAATCACAGTGAACTTTTTATTAAGTGTTTTTATTAAAATATTAAAGCAAAACACTACAAGTTCAATAAAATGATGTTACACAACTATATTTGCTGACATAGAAAGATGTTCACAATTTTTTAAAGAAAAAGGATGTAAAATAATACATGTACAAGAATCCATTGTATTTCTAAACACTAGCTATGAGCAATCCAAAAATGAAATTAAGAAAAATGCTAATTACAATAGCACAAAAAAGAATAGTATTTTTCCAAATAAATTTAACAAAAGAAGTTCAAGACCTGTACAATGAAAACTACAAAACATCTTTGCAATAAAATAAAGATCTAAATAAATGGAAAGACATCCCATGTTCATAGATTGAGAGACAATATTGTTTTGTTTTGTTTTTAAAAGTTTTTTTAAATGTACATTTACTTTTGTGAGAGAGAGAGTCAGAGTGTGAGTAGGTAAGGGGCAGAGAGAGGGAGACATAGAATCTGAGCTGTCAACTCAGAACCTGATGCGGAGCTCAAATTCATGAGCTGCAAGATCATGACCAAAGTCAGATACTTAACTGACTGAGCCCCTAGGTGTCCCAAAAAGACAATATTGTTAAGATGAAATATTTCCTAAAAGCAATCTACAGATTCAATAAAACCCCAATCAAAATCCCAGGCAATAGTTTTGCAAACACTAGCAAGTTGATCCTAAAATTCATGTGGAAATGCAATGAATCCAGAACAGCCAAAACAATCCTGAAAAACGATTAATGAAATTAGAGGACTCATACTTTCTCAATTTCAAAACTTAATACAAATGTACAGTAATCAATAGAGTGTAGTACTGGCATTAGGATAAACATATAGATCAATGGAATTGAAGTGGGAGTCCAGAAATAAATCTTTACATTTATGGTCACTCAAATTTAACCACTTTTAATGGTGCCAAAACCATTGAATGGGGAAAGAGTAATCTTTTCAAAAAATGTAACAATTGGGTATCCACAAGCAAATCAAGTTGGATGCCTACCGCACACCATATACAAAAATTAACTAAAAATGGGTCAAAGACCTAATGTAAGAGTTAACACTATAAAACTTTTAGACAAAAACATAAAAGTAAATATCTGTAGTTTTGGATTAGACAATGGTTTCTTAGATATGAAGTCAAAAGCACATGCAACAAAAGAAAAACTTAATTAAATCTCATCAAATTTTTAAACTTTAGTACTTCAAAGGACACCATCAAAAAAGTGAAAAGGCAAACCAAAGATGGGAGGAAATATTTGCAAATCATATATCTAATAAGAGATTCATATCCAGAGCCACCTGGTGTCTCAGTCAGTTAAGTGTCTGACTTCAGCTCAGGTCATGATCTCACAGTTTGTGAATTTGAGTCCTATGTTGGGCTCTGTGCCTACAGCTCAGGGCCTGTAGCCTGCTTTGGATTCTCTATCTCCCATTCTCTCTCTGCTCCTCCCCTGCTTGTGTTTTCTCTCTCAGAATTAAATAAACATTTAAAAAGAGAGAGAAAAAGAGAGAGATTCATATCCAGAATAAAGAACTCTACAACTTAGGCATTAAAAACAAATTAGATGCTTGGAAAAATTTTTTGAAAAGATGTTTCTTCAAAGAAGATATAAAAATCAGCCAACAAGCTCATGGAAAGATGCTTAACATCATTAGTCATCAAAGAAATACAAATCAAAACCACAGTGAGATACCACATCACACCCACTAGGATGGGTGTAATAAAAAGACAGATAATAACAATTGCTGGTGAGGACATGGAAAATTGGAACCCCTTTACCTTGCTGGAAGGAATGCAAAATGTGTAGACACTGTGGAAAACACTTTGGCAGTTTCTCCAAAATGTAAACATAATATTACCATGTGACTCATCAATTCCAATCCTAAGTATCTACTCAAGAGAACTGAACACTTACATCTACATAAAAACTTATACAGTAATGTTCATAGCAGTGTTTATAATAGCCAAAAAGTGAAAACAATGCATTACCAGCTGATGAATGGATTAACAAAATGTGGTATATCCATAGAATGTAATAACACTCCACCATAAAAATGAATGAAGTTCTGATACTTGCTATAATGCAGGTTACCCTTGAAAACGTTCTACTAGGTGAAAAAAGCCAGACACCAATGGCTAGATGTTGTATGGCAAGTAACTGCTAATGGATATGGGATTTCTTTTTGCAATGATAAAAATATTCTGGAATTAGTGCTGATGGATGTACAATCCTGTGAATATGTTAAAAACCACAGAATCGTGTACTTTAAAAGTGAATTTATGGTATGTGAATTATATCTTAATACAGCTGTTATTTAAAAGAGTTTTGCAGAACTGAAACCTATCTTAAACATAAAAAGTATATATGAATGTGTGTGTGCATGTGTATGTGTGTGAAAGCAGACTGAAAGAGATTTTGAAAGTTATACAATAGAATGTTCTATAGTGGATAGATGAGATGGAGAGAAGGGACTTTTTGTTTATATTCTTCTTTTTGCTTGTCTATTATTTTTCATTTTCCCAATAATGAGTCTATATTGTTACACCCAAATAAGAACTTACATATTTAAATAGATCAACTGAGTGAATGCCCAGTAAACAGTCCTGCCCAAAGTGGTGAATCCTGTCTTAGTTGACAAAAGAAGACTGAGAAAGAGTGAGAAAGATTTTACATACTGTTTATAGAGTCCTTCCAGACACAAGATTATTTGAAGGAAAATATTCAACAAATGGCTAAGACTCCAAAATAATTTTATTAATATGCAAATGCAAAGCAAAATCTAAATTAAAGAAGCTGTTCTTCACCCAGCCAGTAACTCTGCCACCATGCCAGGCCATTTCATTGAGATACTGAGAATCCTCAACATCAGAACTGACCCTCTGTGGATTCAAATCCAGGCCTCTTCCTCACAGAACTTCCTAGTTTGCTGTAAAAGGCAACAATTAAGAGCATGGCTTACAAACTTTCTTTATTGTACAGGACAGTAGTTCTCTCTGATAGGTTTTATTACATTCCTTAGTCAAGGGATATGTAATATCATTCACTTTACATTGTTTAAAAATAACTGTGATGTCAGAGTACAAGTGTGTTCGTTACTTTTCTAAAGATTATGTATCCAAAACAAACATCTCAGAACACTTACTGTCACAGTCCCAGGTATCAGAGATATGGTGAGATTAATGATATTTTGGTTGGGGGAAGGGAGGAAGGCTGCTCTGAAGTTTAAATGAAGGAATGTGTGAGCAAGTACTTGTGTTTGTTCGTTTGTTTGTTTGTCTGTTTTAGAGAGAGAATACATGAATGGGGAAGGGTCAGAGAGAGAGGGAGAGAGATAATCTTAAGCAGGCTCTAAGTTCAATTCAGAGCCCCACTGGGCATGTGAGATCATGACCTAAGACAAAATCAAGGTCACATGGGTGGCTCAGTCAGTTAAGCGTCAGACTTTGGCTCAGGTCATGATCACTCACGGCTCTGTGCTGACAGCTCAAAGCCTGGAGCCTGCTTCAGATTCTCCCTCTCTTCCTCTGTCCCTCCCTCGTTTGTGCTCTCTCTTTCTCAGAAATAAGTGAATAAACTTTATTGAAAAAAAAACATGAAAGCAGCAAATTTAAGGTTCACTTGTGTTTTTAAGGCAAGATGGGGCTGTTATGTTTTAATGGGGGAAAGATGATCATTGAGGAAATTAGATGTCTTGTTCATGTTTTAATAGGAATAATAATAAGCAGGACGTAGGACTGCTAAAGCCCGTTCAAGCTTCTAGAAGGACTCTGGGAGGACAGAGGAAAAAGCTCCCTGAGGAAGGCCTGTCTGAGGTGTGAAGACTACAGAAGGGCAGCACACAAGAGTTGCTGCTGGGTTACTTAGTCCTACAGGGGTGGGTGTGACAGACATGCATAGTTGGTTATGAACAAACCCAAAGGAACACAAGTGAATTTAGGGTTTGGCCGGCCACCCAATACTTCAGAAGTGACTCATGCATAGTTACGTCCTTCAGATTTTAAGATGGAAATGCAACTCACCATGCCATTGTTGCAAAGAATGTGTCCAGAGTCAAGAACCTAAACATGCAGAACTTACACCATGCACTGTGTCTTGCAAGGGTATAATCAAACTCAGTTACGTCCCCTTAGCACAGGGATGGGACTAACATCAAGTTCAGACTGATGCTCCTGTAGGCAAAGCATAGGTTTTCTCCTTCCCCTTCCTTTCCCCAACCCCTACCCCCAATATGGCAGCTCTGTCCTTCTGTCCTCCCAAGTCCTCCTAGGAATGTGAACTGGGATCAGAAATCCTGGGTCCTGCTTATCATTGCTATTCTTCTTTGAAGTGTATCTTTAAATACAACAACTTGCCTTTGGCTTGACTTTGCTTAAGGAACAAGTTAGTTTTCCTTTTCATCATCACTTCATAGAGAAAACAATGATGTCATTCTAGGCCAATAGCAATGAAAAGAATACAAATGAAACAGGAAAACAAAGGCATTTCCACACACCTGGTGAGGCTTCCCCTTGAAAATCAGAGGCAACTAGATAATGAATAAAGTTCTGCCGTCCTCTGGTTAGTTTCTTTTTTTTTAATTTTTTTTTAATGTTTTTAATTTATTTTTGAGAGACAGAGAGAGACAGCATGAGCAGGGGAGGGTCAGAGAGAGAGGGAGGCACAGAATCTGAAGCAGGCTCCAGGCTCTGAGTAAGCTGTCAGCCCAGAGCCCGATATGGGGCTCGAACACATGAACCATGAGATCTTGACCTGAGCCGAAGCCGGACGCTTAACCGACTGAGCCACCTAGGCGCCCCTCTGGTTAGTTTCACTGCACACCCTAGGATTGAAAGCATCTTTTGGAACCCAACTATCCTATCATAAAAAAATTATACATATGTGTGTGTGTGTGTGTGTGTGTGCACATACATGTGTGTGTCCTTTTATTATACTTCTCTCATAATCTGCTGCTTTGAAAGAATTTCACTAACTGCATTTCTTTTAATTTTACTTTTCTTTGTATTTTTATTTTTTAATTGAAGTACAGTTGACATGCATACAACATTATATAGTTTCCAGTGTGCAACATAGTGATTGGACAATTACATACATTATGAGATGTTCATCATGATAAATATTGGTGCCTTCTGTTACCATATAAAGTTATTAAAATATTATTGACAATATTTCCTATGCTGTACTACCACCCATTTTTATTTATAGATAAGCCAAGGTTAAGGGCCTGGCCCTGGTCTTCATTACCGTGAAATGTATCCAGAACCCAGCTGCATGCCTGCGTAGAATTACAGAATATCTCCCCCCCACTTCCTTTTATTGTGGGCCTCCCTGCTCTAGGCCTGTAGATCTAAGAGCCCCTTGTAAAATAGGCATGCTCCCTTGGCACATGGCTTGCATCTGGCTCATCTTCTGAGCTCAGACTTCCCACTGTTTACCAAACCAGTGTAGAAATCTCAGTATCTAGTTTTTCTGCTCACTGCAGGCAGATCCTAGCTTTGGTTGGAGCCTTGACACTGGTGCCTCCCATTAGGGCACTCCCTGGTAGTTAGTTCTGCCAAAGAACCTATGAAGAATTCACATTCCAATTGCATGAATTCCTCTCCAGCTCTTGCTTCACACACTCCAGTTTGGCCATGAGGTGAAATATGCAGTTGGGCAGAGCCAGTAATTTTATACATTTATTATTAAGGAAGATCCCCTCTTTCCACCCCAGGCGTGTGTTATTACAAGCAATAGTGCTAGGATAAAAGAAAGCACGCACATGTGTAATAGTACCTCCTCTTTATAACGAAATTTGTCCCTACCAGCCAAGAGCTAACCCTGAAAGGTAAGTAGGTAGTAATCATCATTCTGCTGATGAGTAAAAAATAAGCTAGTGGGTAATTAAATCATCTTGCTCGGCCTTAGTGGAGATTTAAGGAATGGAGACTTCATTCACTTGACATGAAGGTTAGTAATTTATCTGACAGAGATTTAAAGTAAAAATTAGAAGGTAGAATCTGCAATACCCTCTTGCATCATTTCTGTTAGTCACCCAGTTTTAGGATATGAACCTGTTTAAGTGTCTCTATGATGACAAGTAATATCACTACTGGGAAATTTAAAATATGTCACTAGCTAGTGGTCAACCACATTTCACTTTGTTTCCATGTCTGAAATACACTTCAGAGACGTGCATTTGTTAGAATTTGTTCAACAGATCCAGTAAAGGTCTATTTAACAATACAGAAGGACAGAGACTGACCCCCCAAATTTTTTTGTGTCTTTTAAGATCTCTATAGAACTGCCTCATATAGAGCAGCAAGTTGGTAAATATTTATCAAAATTCTAATTGAATTCATTTCATTTGAGGCCTAAAACATAGGTCTAATAAAGACTTTTTAAACACAATCTCTCATCACTTAATACTTTTTAATAACCCTCTTAATGCTGGATAGTTCACAGAACAAATGGGGGTATGATCTTCAATACTTCCTTCTTAAGAGGAGAATGTAGATCCAACTCCCTCATTTCTGTAAAGTCTTACTCTAGATTTATACAGTATCCAATTATGTTTATGGGACTTACCACTCCTTGTCTTATACTATGGGTTTCTCATAGAAGTAAATTCCAAAGAGGATCCCGAGAATGGCTAGTTTATAGTTTATAGGCCAGGCCTATAAAACAACTGGACAATGTGAGTAAACTACATGTGTAGTCCTGAGGAGGTGGGAGGAGATGCCAGGGGGACAGGGTCAGGGGTGTGGAGATAAAGACAAGAAATACCAAAGAGTCATGAGGACTAACAACATAATCTAGTCTGCTGTGATGGAGATGACTAGCTTCCTACCAAGGGTAGGTGCTCACTTTGTAGAGACATCCTGAGAAGTGGCCCCAACTCTAGGATCACATTTCCCATGCTACATATGTCTAAGTGGGGTCATATGGCAGATTTTGAGCCAATGAAATGTGAGGATAAGTGGCCCATCAATACCTTCTTTTTATGCTTTATCTCTTCCTGCCTGGAAGTAAAGGACTCTAAGGCCCTAGGAGATGGAGGCCCATGACATGGAAGGAGCCTGGGTCCCAGGTGGAAGGTTGCACTCCACACAGCTGCATTGAATTATTATATAAATAAGAAATAGACTGTCACTAAATTAAGCCACCAATTGGGGCACCTGGGTGGCTGGCAGTGCACAGCCTGTTCGAAATTCTCTCTCTCCCTCGCTCTCTGCTCCTCCCTCACTCACTCTGTTTCTGTCTCTCTCAAAATAAATAAGTAAACTTTAAAAAAATTAAGCCACCAAGGTTTGGGGGATTATCTGTTAAAGTAGTTAGTGTTATTGGGGCACCTGGGTGGCTCAGTCAGTTAAAAGCCTGACTAAGCTTGGTTCTGGCTCAGGTCATGATCTCATAGTTCATGGGTTCAAGCCCCACACAAGACTCCCTGGTGATGGTGTGTACCCTGCTTGGGATTCTCTTTCTCTCTCCCTCTCTCTCTCTGCCCCACCCCTTCTCGTGCTTTCTCTCTCTCTCTCAAAATAAATAAGTAAACTTTAAAAAAGTAGCTAGTATTAACTAGTACATTAATTATTATTGTAATATATTTACTATAAAGGGAAGCAAAAAAGAAGACCCTCATAATAAAGTGTTCAATGATAAATAAGAAGCTAACCCAAGCCCTAAAACTAAGCAATTACTTAGTTTTCACACCTCGCAACTTTATTGTTTTATTTTAAAGTTATGTTGAAGTATTGAACTAGGTTTGAGTGTAGGTGAATTAATACCAGCACCTGTTTTGTTGAGCTGTTTGTTGCCTGGTGCTTACACTTTTCTATGCTTAACATTCTTTAAAGTATTTTCCTATTAACTTTGAAGGACAAAGTCCTTTTAGCTATGAAAGTAATAGCCAAGTGAAATAATATCAGATGCTGAGAGGACAGAGCATTAAGCTGAAAAGGATTGTTCTATTCGAAAGCCTTAAAACTTAATTGAATTTGCCCTGCTAGGTTTCAGGAATGCTTGGGACCCATGACCCTTTTTCGCCATCCAATTTCTCCCTTTTAGAATGTGAATGTCTATCCTATGTTTGTTCTTTCATTGTATTTTAGAAGCAGATAACTTGTTGTCTGTGTTTACAAGTTCACAGATGGAAAAGAATTTGCCCCAAGATGAATCACATCCCCAGTCTCATCCATTCCTGATGTAAATGAGGTTTGGGGTTTAGAGTTGATGCTGAAATGAGATAAGACTTTGGGGAGTATGGGGTGAATGTATTTGCACATGAGAGGAGAAGAAGGAAGACTGGTTAAACGTGTTGTAGACTCAGTCTGGATTTCTCTCTTGTCCAGCAAGAAAGCAGGACACAGGATTAAAAATGCAAGAGAGGCTAATGTCCTGGAGGAGACAAGAGCCCTGAGTAAGGGTCCTTGCTCTGTTTTTATTAGGATCAGAAGGCTTACAAGCATGATGGACACGTGCACAAAGAAACAATGAAATTGTGAACATTAACTCATGGGCATGAGGGAAAGGGGGTTTGAAGACATGCAGTGTTAGGGGTTTGGGTCAATACAAAACAATTTTCTGCTGGTGGAAGGTTGTTTATAGCAAACATGAGGCTCCACCTCTGTTTAACTAAACTGGTCTAGGAGACAAGAAAGACAGAGCATGCTACTCAGGGTCAACAAGGCACCTTTCTTTTGCTAATTAGCTCCACTCTGGGCAAACCCCCCGCCCCGCTCACAATCCCACCCTAGCAAGCAGTCTATAGCCCTATTTACCTATTTACCTAATTTTGTCCTCTCTTCCTGGGAAAGCAGCTTTCTGCTATTGTACTAAGTTGGGGGGCATTTCTTCCCTAAATACCTAATGTTGTTTGACTCATCTTGGATGTTTTCATCCTGAGATTCCCTATTCCTATACCTTTGTCCTACACTGGGGACCTTTGCCCTGTACACCTAAGCTTGTTTATGTAATGTTGTTTACCCAAACTTGGGTGGGTTAATCCTATGGCTTTCTAATTCTTTGTGCCTTGTTGACCCATCAGTGCAAGTTCAGGGAATTCCTAAGCTTATTCCCCACAAAACTATGTCTTCCTCCCAAATTCACACATTGAAGTCTTAACCGCCAGCATCTCAGAATGTGGAAACGGGGCCATTGCAGATGGAATTTGCTAAGACAAGGTCATACTGGAGAAAGATGAGCTCTTAATCCTTTATTACTGGTATCTTTATAAAAGAAAAAGTTACATATGCACACACACACACAGGAAGAACCTGTGAACATGAAATTAGAGATCAGAATGATGCATCTGTGAGCCAGAGAATGCCAAAGTTGGCCAGCAATCCACCAGAAGCAGACAAAGGCATGGCACAATTTCTTTCTCACATTTTTCAGACAGAAGCAACCCTGCTGTCACCTCAATTTCAGATTTCTAGCCTCCAGAACTTTAAGACCATAAATTTCCATTGTTTAAGCCAAAATAATATTAGATCTATTACCATGAAACTACCCATTAACAAAATCTCTTAAAACTGTTCATAATCAAATAAACTATGTAAGTAGGTGTATTTTTTTTAAACCCACTACCTACACATCCTTAATTCTCTTTCATCTCCTCCTCAACAAAAATACATATAAAAAAGTAGATCTTCCAATTAGGATATAAGTCACATTCAAAATATATGCAAGGGAACTCTGCTAACTATGCCCTCTTCTTGGCCAACACATCTCCCTCAGTGACAACACCAGTTTGTCTAGTATCCCACAGAGAGGATTTTTGTGAAAGAGTCTAGCATAGTGCCAATTCATTGGCAGGTGCCTAATAATCATGAATTCGCTTTACCCTATCCTTTTCCCTGTCAGACTGGAAAACATGGATTTCTCATTGACCATTCTCTTTCTATAATCCCTTATGTTTAAATGATGCTGATTATCATTAGTTTGAGTTTGCCCATTTATCCAGCCTCCCACGATTTCTACCTTGTCCAGACCACTCTCAACCACGCCAAGGTCTACTTCCCAGCTATTGTCTCTGCCTGCAATCTCTCTCACTTACAACCTGTCTTGCATAGTAAGGGAAAACCAGCATTATATGCCAGACCAAGGTATTACCACAACTTCCTCCTGCCTACCACATCAATCCAAGCCCTACTGCTCCATAGTCTGGACTTAGCCTCATTCTCTTAAGTATACTTAGTTGTCCCTACTCCTTAGCACTCATCCTGTTCTTGTGATCAGAGCTGCTCCCTCATGTCAAATAAGGTCCCAAATTCCACCCATTTCATTTCCTAAGCAGTTCTCATGCATTCCCATGGCCCCAGACTTAATTTGGGATCACATTATTTCACACCTGTATTGTTACAAAGTCTTCTAAGTCCTTCCAGTTATACCCTCACCTGGTCCATCATCTGTACTGCTGCCACACGGATTTTTCTAGCACTGAGCTGTCCAATGCAGTAGCCAAGAGCCATGTGTGGCTATCTAAAGTCAAATTAGGAATGAAAAATTTAGTTTCTCAGTCACATTGGCTGCATTTCAAGTGCTTAAAGCCACATCTGGCTAGCAGTTATCATATTGAACAGAGGAGATTATAGAACATTTCCATCATTTGGGCAGTACTGTTACTAAAATGTAAATGTGGGGGCACCTGGGTGGCACAGTCGGGTAAGTATACTGCTCTTAATCTCAGCTCAGGTTTTGATCTCAGGGTCATGAGTTCAAGCCCTGTGTTGGACATGAAGCCAGCTTTAAAAAATTAATTAATTAATTAATTAATTTTAAAAATGTAAATGTGATCTTGTGTCTACTCTGCTTAACATCATTTACAGTTTCTTATCCCTTAGGATAAAGTCTAAACTCCTTAGTAGAGTGATTTATAACTTGGCCCTAGTTTTCCTTTCTGCCCTCTTCCACCTGCCTACATGGTACCTTATTCCTCAGGCTAAGCAAATGATTTCATATTCCTCAGGTCTCCACGCCTTTGCTCATGGCTGTATCTTCTGTCAGGAATGCCCTTTTCCACCTTAGCAACCTGCCTAACTCCAATTAATTCTTCAAAATTCACCCCGGGCATCACCTTATTTGGCAAGCTTTCCTTAACGCAAACTCTTCCCTTGCTCTCCCAGTCAGCCACTCCCCTCACTGGGCTCACACAGTGTATTAGTCATGCCCCTATTGTAGCATTTAGATTTGCCTACTTATTAGACTGTTGGATTTGGGGGGTAGCACCAGGTTTAATTCATTTTCATCCCCAGACTCTAGCAGAGTGTTTGGAATACCAGTTGGTGCCCAGAATAGAATCCATGCTCTTCCTGGTTCTTCAGTACTTCACATCTGGGATAATTTGCTGCTCCAAATGCCATCACATTCCCCACCATTCCGCACAACTATTCATCTGTCATTCCTTTCCAGTGCAGTAGGATGTAGAACCATGGCTTGACTGTACATTTCTAAAGACAGGAGAACAGGCAGATGCTGACAAATTGTCTTGCAAGATATCTGCCTTTCTCAAAGGACAAAGACTCAAGTTTGAGAAAGTTTAATCACCTTTCTTTAAGTGGCTGCTCTCCCTTGTTCTTGCCAGTGCCTTCTACCCCTGTGAGGAAGACCAGTAGAGCCAGATAGTATAGTCAAATCTACATGCTTAGGCTTGGATTATTAATGGATTATTATAACTCTTAGACTATGACTCATCAGAACAAGGCATAACTAAAATTTTGAAATTCTTTACTTCTTTATATTCTGTATGGCACAATTTAGCATTAGTTATATTCTGTCTTACACTGTTTGCAATATTACTTTTACCATTTGTATTCTCCAACTCCATTGCAAGTACTCAGAATGAAAGAAAAATGTGTCTTCCGTACCGCTTTGCATAGTGATAATGACTTAATAGGTGTTCATTAACATTCAGGAATTGATCAGCTCTCTTGGTTGATGTAATCTGGTGAGTCTTTATAGCCCCACAAGCCATGAAGAGCAACCCGAAACACAGGCGCCATCTTACAAAGCTCTAGAATGTGAGCTGGAATTTCCAAGTAGCCTAATTCTGTCTTATTAAGAAAAACAATTTAAATTCATATAATTTTTTAAAAATTGTTAATTTTATGATAGACCATTACATTAATGGCCCACAATGAGTCATGCCCCTGTGATGCTCCTTCCTACACCAAGTCTAAGCGTGGTCATGTGACTTGCTTTGGCAAATGAGACATTAGCAAGTGTGATGCAAGCAGAGATTGGATAAGCACTTGTCATCTTAGAACTCACTCTCTTGGAGCCCAGACCCCATGCAGTAAGGAAGTCCAATTATTCTGCTGGAGAAAGTATGTTGAAAGAAGTCCTGTGAGACCACGCAAGGCACATGAATGAAGCTAGCTTAGTTAGTACAGCCCATCAGATAAAGACACCTGCATAAGAGACCCCAAGCAGGACCATCAGAAGTGCTGAGCTGATCCCAGCCCAGATTGCTGAATTATAAATAAAGAATCTTCCTCAATGTACAATGTAATTATATCCTGATATACCCATCATAAATTTAAAATATCATAAGTCAAAAATACATTTCATATACTTAAGCTGCTGAACATCACAGCTTAGCCTAGCCTACCTTAAACATGCTCAGAACATTTACATTAGCCAACAGTTGGGCAAAATCATCTGACACAAAGTCTGCTTTATAATAAAGTGTTGAAGAGCTCATGTAATTTACTGGCTATTGTACTGAAAGTAAACATATAATGGTTGTCCAGGTAAAGAATGGTTGTAAGTGTGTCAGGTGTTGATCCTTATGATGGTAGCTGACTAGAGGGTGCATTTGTCACTGCCCAGTGTCATGAGGAAAATGGTACCCAACCCATTGCTAGCCTTGGAAAAGATCAACATTCAAATTCAAAGTACAGTTTCTACTGAATGTGTATCACTTTCACGCCACTATAAGGTCAAAAAAGTCTAAGTCGAATTCACTGTAAGTCAGAGACCATCTGTAGTTGTTTTACGCTACCGGATTTTAGGGTGGACTATTATGCATCAACACTCAGGCTCTTGTCTCTTCTCATTCATCCTCAAAATGCCTGATATATATCACCCACTATTTGCATGTTCCACTCTTGAATGCCTTCAAATGCCATTTGAAGTGAAATACCCAGTTAGGGTGAGGACGTTTTTACTTTAATACACTTCTAGGAAATTGAGATTTTAGAATGTGACTTTTGTATTTTAGAATTTTTTTTTTCCGTGAAGTCAATGCCTTTAAGACAAACTGAGTTTATCTCTTCTTACTTTTTCTTTTTCTTTTTTGGCTTTTGCTCTTGAGTAAGCATCTAGGGAAAAGAAAAATTTGATCTCATGAGTTTTATGCCCTGTTTTTCGTTCTTGCCAAAATGCTCTGTTAACTTCATTCCAAAAAAAAAAGTTCCTGTGAATATGCTTTCTGCCACGGCATCAAGACCAGTGCCAGAAAGGGCAATTCTATAAAAATAGATTTCTTCATTCTGTTTCTATGTGAATCCACACAGTTACATACTCCTTTTTAGCTATCTTGTGAGTCATAGTTTTTCTCTAAAAGTAACTTCTGACCATTTGTGATCCTCGTTTGCAAACATAGCCTTGGCTTCATTTTTTCTCCTCAGCTTCAGTTATATTTTATATTTTTTTCTTTCATTCTTCACGTACCTTGTATAGGTTAGCCTTTGAAGGAAGCCTTTATCCTTTATCTTGGGGAAAGTGTAGTTTACCTTGAAACAAAAGAGTTTCTTAAAAAATTATCATCAAGCATTGGCAATTCCACTAACACAATAAGTAAAAAGGAAAAAATAGAAAGAAACATCAGCAAAACCTAGTCTTTCAGTTGTGGACATGGTTCCAGAATGGTCAAGCCTTGTTTCATTTAGTGCCACTCCAAGTATGGTCTGTGGACTACTGGCAGTCCATGAAATGTTATAATGAAAAAATTATAAATATTGAGAGTATTTATAAACTTTCTAGCAATTTGATATTGCCTTGACATCAACAATTTGATTATTTTTCTCATAACCAAGTTTTATTGTACATAACAAAATATTGGTCAACAATGGATTCAAATATTTTTAGGGGCACCTGAGTGACTCAGTCGGTTAAGCATCCAACGCTTGGTTTCGGCTCAGGTCATGATCTCAGTTTGTGAGTTCCAGCCCCATGTCAGGCTACAAGCTGACAGCGCTGAGCATGCTTGGGATTCTCTCTCTCTTGTTCTCGCTCTCTCTCTCTCTCTCTCTCTCTCTCTCTCTCTTGCCTCCTCCCCCACTTCCACACACTCTCTCAAAATAAATAAATAAATAAATAAATAAATAAATAAATAAACTTTAAAAAAGGAATTTTTATATGGTCTTTCTTCACAGATAGTTAAAGATGCACAAGTCTAAATGACTTCTCCAAAAGAACTTATAGCCTCACGCCAAACAAACATTTGTTGATTGATGATTGTTACTTGATGGATGATTCCTAATCCTATGATGCTCCAATATTATGTTAAGTCTTTACCATTCGCTCAACTGTACATATAACAAATATTAAAAGTCAGGGTTTCACAATGTTTTTTTTAAAGGGCATGAAATAACCTGCCTAATTCTCTTAGCTTGGTATGAGTAATAATTACACCCAGGTTTAAAGAACTCAAAAGAAATGACACATCACTGAAGTTAAAATTAGCTTTCACTTATGCCATAATAGCACCTACTGATTTAGCTGCCTTTGAGCAGAGAGATGAGGGGAAGGTGTTGAACCCAGTGTAAGGACTAAGTCCATGACTCATTGATTATGGAGACAAAATGCATCATTGGGTTATATGAGGTGAAAGCATGTCCTTACACGTAGTATAGGAAGTCAAGCTCCTTGAAGTTATGTATGTTCAAAATTGCTCTCTACCCTAAAGGACCTTTACTAACTCGGCTTTCAGATTAAGGAGGCCTGGATGGACAGCAGGTATTACATCCTAAATTCATAGTTCTCTTCCTTCTCATGGCACATCAGCCTCAGAGCAATCTTGCTGTTGGCTTTGCTCTGACATGTAGTCCCATTAATTGGTTATTGCCTTTTTCTTGTGTAATTTTAGGCAAGCTGCTTTATCTTTATATGTTTTGGATCCCTCATCTGAAAAACAAAAACAAAAGGAGGGACAAAGACACCATGAAGTTTAAACGACACAGTGTGTGTGAACATGCCGGCTGTAGAGCTGGACTGACCCCACTGGTGCTCACTCTCATTGCCCTGGACCTTGTTCCTGCTCCCTGACCAAGCTTCTACCATGGAGTGAACTCTCATTAAAGCCACAGGTTATAGAGTTACAGACATGGGGTTAGGTCCCAGCTCCCCCCTCCATTACCATCTGTGACCTTGTGACTTTGGACAAGTTATATAATTGCCTTTCAGTCTCAGTTTCTTCATCTGAAAAGTTTTATCCTTGGCATGAACTTTGTGAATGTTGAATGAAGTTGTCACTAGAAAGGGTCAAATGCAATGCCAGTATGTAGTATGCCTCTAATTGGGCTAGCTATTGTTATTTTTATGCCCCATTTTAGAAGTAGTCTTGACCCACTGTGTCTGAATTTCTGTCCAGGGTTTTCCTTTCAATCCTGATTTCCCAGAACCTGGAAGCTTCCCTTGCTCTTGCCATTAAAACATCAGTCGTTAGCAATTGCATTTCTGCTTCTACCTGATGATTCCGTTGGAGGACATAACTCCCTGATGCCCATTTTTTTACTTTACTTGGAGGGCCTTGTCAGGACTCCTGCAGAAGCTCTCACTGTTATAAGATCCTTTGGTTAGCTGGTCTGCCTCCAGGCCCCCCAGGACACTGCATCAGCCTCCAGGCTTCCTTGATTTCTGTAGACACATCCCTGATCCCTACCTCCTCAGCGGGCCTGATTGGCTCCAGGAATGAGTCAGAGTGGATTGGCCCTCAGGCCACTTGCTGATTCCCAGCTCTGGCAGCAGGTACTACGGAACAACTCAGGGCATTGGTCCCATCCTGGGCGGACACATCATCATGGTATTATAATACTGGTACCAGATGAAAGGCAGATGTTATAAGAACCAATTTTGTCTAGAAGTTCTGTTTGATTGTGGCTTTTCCCAGAGCTTTTGCTTACATTACTCTTTCCAATGAAATCACTAGGATTTCTCCCCAATACCCTTCCACTTTCTGCTGTGGCTCCTTCTTCATTTCATTTGCTGTGGGAACTGAGGATCCTATACCTGCTCAAAAGGTACCAAAGCCAGCAGTGCCCAATGAAGGGCTATCATCTAAGCTTAGTTTGATCTGCACCTCTTAGGGAGTGGGGAATTGGGGTTGGGGGACATCCTGTGTACAAGCAAAAGGTCCTAGTTCAAATTCATAATTTCAGAGTGCCCCTCTCCCTACACACACGGGCACACAGCACACATATACACACATGTAGACCAGCTAATTTAAAATATACACAAACACACGAAGATGGCGTCAAAGCCCCTTAGTAGTAATTTTCAGGCTCCTCGGGGTCCTTCCAGCCCCACGTTGGAACCAGTGATGAGAGGCCTTCAGGGCATAGGGTGGGAAGGCTCTGCTTTCAGTGAAGCCATGATAGTGGCACTCGTGTGAAAATAAGACAAAGTCCTTTACTGTTGCCTGTCCAATGGCCTCCCTGACAAGCTAGTACCACATGCCTTAGATTCCTGAATAAAGGAACCACACAAACATAGACTCCAAATCTCATTAAAGAAAAGAAAATCAGAAGCTTTGGTCCATATCTGAGAAGTTTGTGGATCCTCACATAATTTGTGACCATTCATTCATTGATTTATTCAAAAATACTCAGTGAGTACTTACTATGTGATAGGGGCTGGATGTGGCATTGGGCTGTGAAGAGATTGAGGCAAAATGTTTTCTGATTTCATGTGACTCACAGTCAAACGTTCAATCTCACTGAAGACCCAGTAACCCATCCTACCTCTCAGCTGTAAGAAGCCCATCAAGGAAACCTCACGGAAATAATGAGCCTCGTGTCACATTTGAGATTCGCACAGTTTTTAAAGTACAGTTGAGTACATTACGTATAATGGTCAAACAAGGACCATCAAAGCCAAATGTTAATAAAAACATTATATTCTGCTTTTTCAACTGTGGAGGGAGGGAACCTGTTTTCTCCACAAACAAAATTAAATCAGAAGTTCACTCTTGCTCCCATGTAAGGCTGTGAGAGAATGTCCATAGCATGGGAGTCTTCTAGCCCATTTTCCCTAAGGAATGAACTCAGCTTTTTTTTGGCTCCTCTTAAATAGTTTTTGTGCAATTAAAGATTAAGTGAAACACATGCCAACTTTACAAATAATTTGGAACTAAGACTGTGTTTATGTGTCTGCTACATTTTTGCCCTTTATGGGTTTAGCAAGTTGGAAATAAAATGTAAGGACTCAGGGTCCTCAGTACATTAAAAGATAATGTTCTTTTAGGTGATTAACTAGTTGTTACTTAACCTTCTAATTTCTGTATAAGTCTAATTACATGAAACAGAAGTTGGTGTTTTGATTTTTTACTTTGCTTTTCTGTTTGGAGTGTCATTGTAACTACTGTATTGTAAATGATGGAAAATAATTGCATATGTTAAAAAATATGAAACTTTATAAAGTAAAAAAATAAAATAAAAT
>NC_043713.1:46553051-46561152 GCF_006229205.1 Suricata suricatta
GGTGATTAACTAGTTGTTACTTAACCTTCTAATTTCTGTATAAGTCTAATTACATGAAACAGAAGTTGGTGTTTTGATTTTTTACTTTGCTTTTCTGTTTGGAGTGTCATTGTAACTACTGTATTGTAAATGATGGAAAATAATTGCATATGTTAAAAAATATGAAACTTTATAAAGTAAAAAAATAAAATAAAATAAATAAAAAAAGATAATGTTCTTGTATGGTCAGCCTCTTCATAGCCCCAGTGGAATGCTAAAAGCAACTTTGGTTAGGATGCACTTCTGGGGCCCATCCATAATAGAAGCTCTTATTCCCAAGTGCCAGATTAGTAAGAGGGTACTTGCCAATTATTAACCCGACTGTCTTTAAATAAATGTTCGAAGCTGTGGAAGCTGAGAGAGTTCCACATTCACGCTAAACATCCAAATGAAAATCAAATACTTTAGGCAAAAATCTAGGTGACTGGCTAGGATGTAAAAGCTATAGGACTGGCCTTTCTCTCACAGCATTTAGTCCACTGGGTCATGGATGAGACTCTTGGAAATTCTGCCACGTATAGGTCATGGTTCATCATGAGTTTCAACTCACACCACTGCAAAGTATGTGATGGAACTGGGCCAAAGGCAACTGGCTCCCAAGAAAGCATCATCAAGTCCTATCATGGAAGTGAGGGAAACTAACATTTTGTTAAACACTGTGATGGATAACAAAAGCAAAATTACTAAAATATACCAAAAAGCAAAGTGTAAAAAGGCCTGGGTGGCTCTTGCCCCTTGGCTGGATAGCAGGGCCATTTTGTGAAGTTCCTCTATGTCACTGTGGCCCTCCTCCTCCCTAAGAAAAATAGGCACAGTAGAATCTTCATACAAAAACAAGCCAGAACCAGGACTCCACAGGCCATGAGAGAGAGCATGCAGAGCACAGCTTTATTAATTCATCAGTGAACAATAGAAAAGTTTTAGCAAATCAGATCCCAAAGAACATTCTTTTCAGAAGATATGATAAAGAAGAATAGATTGTCAATGAAGGAATCTCTTAAGAAATGGATTTCGGTATCAGAGGAAAAATAGCTAAATCAACAGCAGTATTTACAATATGCTCATTACAATGAAAAGACCCTGCAAAGTAGATTCAGCATATCAACAGCTTTCGTGCCATCTTTTAATATCAGACTCGGCTTTTTTTAAATGTTTAAAAAAAATTTTAGTAGTTTCATTATTGACAAACAGAGACAGAGCATGAGCATGGGAAGGGCAGAGAGAAGGGAAGACACAGAATCTGAAAGAGGCTCCAGGCTCTGAGCTGTTGGCACAGAGCCCAACGTGGAGGTCGAACTCACAAGCCGTGAGATCATGACCTGAACCAAAGTCGGATGCTTAACCGACTGAGCCATCCAGGTGCCCCCAGACTCAACATTTTAAAAATTATTTTCACCAGAGTAAGAATGGCATTAGTTTTTTTCCTTTTGCATTTAAGTATAATTGACGTAATATGATATTTGTTAAAGGTGTTCAATGTCACTGCCAAGATGGTGACTTATTTTCTTAATCTGCTGCCAGTTGACACAAAGAGCCTGAAGTGCACAGACCAAACCTGCAGTTTATAGTTCAATGGGACTACTACTGTGTCCCCTGGTGGAAATGTTCTTCCCTTTTGGACTTCTAAACTGGCAGAGCGTAGAGTTGCTGAGACAAGAAACACAAGGAGCTGGTTGAGAATAACAGTAAGTGGGGTCACTCTGGCTTTTACCCCTTGGTCTGAAGACTCATGTATTCTCCCTATGGGGACATAGCATTATGGAAAGCTCTTCAATTAAAACTGCATATTGTGTGCTGAAAGATGGTACTCTATGCTTATAAAATATTATCTCCAAGTTGGTACGTTAGCTAATGCCTTCAACACACCACCCCAGCACTAAAGTGGTTGTCAGCTTTGGGTGACATGGTATAGTATATGACCGGTGGATGCCATGACCATGAGCCCATACGTACACCTCCTTTGCTGTCAAGTGGGTCTCTTGCTTTGACATAATTCTATTCTGGATTCTGTGCTGTGGAACAAGAACTCCACAAACTCATGGATGGTAGTGTTAGCTCAGGTCTCATGGGCAGGCATGGAAAGCCCATACCTGGAGTATGTGTCTGTTCCTATCACAATAAGTCATTGGCCTTCTAGGATGACAAGTGTCAAATGTAGTCAATTTTCCACCAATGATTAGGATTTCTCCTCAACGGATGGTGGCATACTGGAGATTAAAGATTGGTCCCTGTTACTGGCCATGTAGTGGCCACAGTAGCTAGATCACAATTGGTAAATGGGAGCCCATGCTGTCAGGCCCATTCATGGCTTTCATCTCTGCTGCCAGTGCTACATCATACATGCCAATGTTAGAAGATGGTCGATGTCAACTGGTTAAGTCATTTTGTCTGTTTGGTCATTTAGTGCCTCTCTTATGGTAACTGTTCTCCATTGAGCATTAGTATGTAATATAAAAGCCTTTACATGATCTGCCTACTCCAATATGTCTACCCACAGGCCTCTACTCCAGAATTCCCCAGTCTTCCAATCCATCTGCTCCCTAGGACCTGAGCACACGTCAAGCCACGATCCTCTGCCCCTGAGCCATGTATAGTCTAACCTTAGGCCACATTTCTCCATGCAAGGTAGATGGCCATGTCTTGCACTTGAAGTGTTGGTTTTCAAGCCGCCAGAGTCCTAAGTGATATACTACAGTGCAGCCACCATCCACTTTCAGCTTACACCCATATCCATCCCCCCTTTCTAACAGGCAAGCCACTAACCAAGCTCAAGCTTTTTCCTTCTCCAACAGGATGTCCTAAAGGCTTTCCATAAACAGGAAGTGAGAACTGAAAGAGAGGGGCTGGGGACATGCTCGGGCAGTTTTGCTGGTGCCATCTGATCCTGCTCAGACTTGGTCCCAGATATGCCACTATCTTCTCAGGGTGAATTGTTTCTGGGTCCGTCAACCTATGACAGAACCTAGCTCATATGGGAAGTTCTGGCCATAGAGCCACTTGATGTCCATGGTCAAGTACTCTAACAGGGCTCAGTAGCATCCCACCTTGGGTTCTTCCTGGGCTGTATTTATTCCCTGGCTGTGTGGGCAGTCTCCCATTTAAGTTCATGTCAGGCTTCTGAACTATTATAAGAGGGGAGTTTATCCCTAGTTCTACTGATTGTTTACATGATTAAACCTCCTACTTAAGCTAACTGTGCTCTAGGTACCCACTGGAATGAAACTCAAACTGAGTCATTTGATGACTCAAGGCGAACAGTACTTACACAAGACCACCCAATGGTCAGTGGTCCACCCATTCTCCTGGAAGCCAGCCCAGCAGATGCTGAACCTAAACTGCACTGTTTGGGGCTTTCCTGAAGTCCTTTGATGTTAGGTTGTCATTTTACATAAAGGAATGTCCCCAGAACAGCTCTGTGAAATTCACCGATGCATTTGCCACTAAGGGATTATTGAGGAAACTGTGCCTTGTTCCATATGATTTCTCTTCTCTCTGCAACAGCTTGCCTTCTTTTACACAACTGAAGAGTTTTGATTTTACGGACATGATGAACCATCATGATCATGATGATAGTGTCTCTCCTCTGCACTGATGGCTAAAGAGCTTAGAGCCAACTGGATGTCCTTTCCACTTCCCTTTTTAGGTTTTCTCTCATTTCTGGCTTTGCGTTATCTTTCTTATTTTCTATGTTCTCTGTCCCATTTTTAAATCCTTATTTTATTTTTACCCTGTGTTATTCTATGTCATTTATTTAAGAGAATCTAAATATTATCTGGCAGGGATATAAAAAAGCAAACAGATACATAGAAAGCTTAGTGCCTATAATGTCTGCTTACACAGTGTCATTGGAAGTTTTAAGAAGAATCTCCAAAGTCAATTTAACCAGCTTAGATGGAAGTATAAAATTGCTGTAGAATTCCTGAAAAGCAATTTTTACTTATGAATTGACCATTTTCACAATGTTTCCATGCTTTGCCTCTGGAATTATAGAAAGTATCCTAAAGAAATAATGAGGAATGTGAATAAACCTTAGGTACGAAATAATTATTAGCATTATTTTTAAGTATACAAACTAAAAAGAACGAATAGGTCTTATCCTTGAAGAAAGGATTTACAATAGGAGAAAGGACTAAACGGTGTTATAATAGGAGGAAGGCTAAATAAAGTATAGTGTAGCCAATTTTAAATGCAGGATTTTCAAAGAATCTTTCATGCCAGAGGAAAATGCTCACATGATCATATTAATTTTAAAAAAAAGAGTACACATCCTTCCCACTATGTTGCTACATGCTTAACAAAGGATCAAGGGTATATTTAACTCCTTATGACTCTGGGAAATTGTTTTATAGGTCATTGTTATCTTATGCTTTTTTCTCTTCTTTCTGTATTCTGGGTTGGTAATCAGGAAAAAAGTTCATTTGATTAGGCTAAAACTTCCACCTTAAGAATATCTATTGAGTAGACAGGGATACTGCCAGCAAAGGCAATAATCAAAATCTATGTGTATCCCCTGGATTTAGTTATAGGTTGGGATATTGCCTACCAAAGGCAGGGATTTTGCTTATCAGAACTAATAATCAAAATCTATGTGTTTCACTTGGCTACAGTGCTCCAGCCCCTTCTCATGGTACCTTGTCAGCAATTTATTTCTTCTGTGGGATATTATCTATAACCTTAAGGTTATAAAATGCAGAACAGGAAATGTCATTCTGACATTTATTCAACAAACATTTGCATACAAACCTGGTAAGACAGCATGGAAGACACAGCAGGAGTTCTACTCTCTTTGCCTGGGTTCAAATACCACTTTCCTACTTCCAGTCCTGTAATAATGAACAAATTTTGCACACACTCTGAGTCTTAATTTCATCATCAGTGATAGCTTTCACATGGGGTTGGAGTAAGAATAAAATTCAGTGGCATTCAAAATGCAAGCACATAATGGACACTAGTCAACGTGGCTGAAGTTCTTGACCCTTTGTCTCCCACCCCTTGCTTCCATTCTCATCCTGTATCAGAATACTTTCAACAGAAAGTGGCTTACACAGCAAGAAGTCCAGGGGCAGGGAAGCCCCCATTTGTCAACATAGACCTTAGTGACACCATCTGTTTGCCCTGTCACCCTCAGGGGATAGCTCTCCTCATGGTCACAAGGAGGCTGCAGCATTCTAGGCATCAGATCCGTACAGGACAGTGTCCTAAGGAGGAAAAGACCTTCTTCTCCTGGCTATCTCTCTTAGAAGCAAGGAAACCTTTCTTAGAAGCCCCCAGCATACCTCTTCTCATGTCTCAGAGGTCAGGATTTGTCACATGCCCACACCTAATCCAGGCACTATCACCAGCTTAGATCAGAGAGCTCTGGACAGAAAAGAGGGCTGCGCTCCCTGAAGCACATGCCAAGGTGGAGTATGGTAGATGCCTGAGTAAAATTAGTGTTCTGATACCGAGAAGGAAAGGGACCATGGATACCGGGACAGATTACTCAGTGTTGTGCTGCTACACTCTGGACAGCATGAGGCCCATCTAGTATAAATTTCAAGCAAAGAGACTGAGCTAACCAGCCTGGAGATGTGGAGTGGGAGGCAGACAGGGAATGTAGATAGGCAAGACCAGAGTGGACTCTTAATTGGGGTAAAGGGGACTGATCACAAAAAAAAGAAGACAGCTCAGGAGACCAATCTAACCTACTTCACAGTTCTGTCTAGAACAAATCCTGCTGGAGCATAAACTGGGACAGTGGGACATCAAGAACATACACATGGCAGTCTGCACTGGTGCAAACAGAAGGTGACAGCAAATATGGCCTCATTTGAGATGAACACGGATGTCGGTGCATATGAATCACAGATGCCTGCGGAGAGGCGCAGTGGGACGTCTGACCATTCAACACAATCCGTTGAATCTCCAAATGAGCCTTGACCACCTACCATCTCTCCCACTGCAAACTAGCCCCTGAAGAACATGAAAGATACATTAGAAAACCCAGGATCTGAGTTTGAAGAATTTAAACTCTGCTGGAGGAGTCAAAAGGAACAGAAGTGAAGTTTAAGAGCAACATCAGACACTACGGTGTCAGCAAAGCTGGGAGAGAGATGGCTGAAGGGCAGGGTGTGGGAGGGGGACTTGAACCAGGAGAAACCCCAGGAAGGTCAGGGTCTGAGTTAGGGCAGACAGAAGAGGAGGGAGGGAAGAGAGGTCTAGGGATGGGAGGAAGAAGGATAATAAGGAACATCTCTGACAAGGATGGAGACACTCTGCTGGGTAGTGAGAAATTATTTGGCTAGAGAAGGTAGGGCCATGGGGATTTAGTTTCACATATTAGGCCTGGTGCATCACTGTTAAGTTTTAGATGGACCTCTTTAGATGGAGTTGCCTGGTGGTGATCATGAGGGTTTTGTTCTGTTTGGGGGCTTTATTATGACAATGAATTTAGCCAGGCACATGGGATGATACACAGGCATATTCTTTCCAGTGACTTCGACAAGAATCCCATCAGCAGTCTGGCCAGAGACTCACCGCCAAAACCAACTTTGAGCAGTAAGTGGTAGTAGAAAGGAAATGAGCCTCGGAGCAAGAGAGACTTTATTAAAGGTCTAGCACCATCACTCATTAGCAAATTACATCATCTCTTAGAACCTTAGTTTTTTCAGCTGTGGAATGGGCATAATACTGATAAAACTCAAAATACACACCCTTCTTGGGGCACCTGGGTGACTCAGTGTGTTCAGCGTCCAACTTTGGCTCAGCTCATGATCTTGCAGTTTGTGGGTTTGAGACCTGTATTGGGATCTGTGCTGACAGCTCAGAGCCTAGACCCTGTTTTTTATTGTGTCTCCCTCTTTCTGGCCCTCCCCTCTTCACATTCTGTCTCTCTCTCTCTCAAAAATAAATAAACGTTAAAAAAAACATATATATATATATATATATATATATATATATATATATATATATATACTCTCTTCCTTTCTTTTGTTTATCAAAGCTATGAAAGCAAAACCGCCCATGTTCAATCTTCATAACACTGTTGCAGGGCAACTTCAAAACTGTCTCATCCATAAGCACCTACGGCAAGACAAAGTTTTGAATCTTTCTCAATTTAAAAATTGAAATTTTCTATTAAAATGTTTAATGTTCTTATTTCAGAATTAAGCACAAAGTAATACAATTTATCCATAACAGGTAAACATTTTTTATTTCATCATGAGCTTTTATTTACTTATTTTTTTTTTACTTTTGAATTAAGTATTCATTACCAATTCAGTTGGGAAGAGTTGGCACAGAGGTGAGGGGGAGAATGAGTAGGTTCCTACACTGTGAGAGTGGGAGATGGCTACTTTTACTTATAGCATTTTAATTTTATAAAAAGGCTTTTATTGCCTTTTGCGCTTTAAAAACAATGTATTTTTTCTTTTAAAAAAATGTGACTCTCCCGCTTTTACTTCCCCCAAACCAACCCTGGGCCAGCAGCAAGGCAGGATGCGTGAAGGAGTGAACAGCTCCTGAGATACTCCAGGTGTTCAGGGAAAGGCAGAAAGGAGGAGGCAACTGGTGTAATCAAAAGGAGGGCTATGCATAACATTTCAAATTTTGCTCTTCACCTTCAAAAAGAAAAATACCACACATTACTCATTCAATCAAAAGGCTTGTTTCTGAACTCTTTCCCCAGGAGGAAAACAAAACATAACAAAACAAAACAAAAACAAAAACAGATTATTAGAAAAGAAAAGGAAGAGAAACAAAAGAACATCTAAAACGACAGAAATGAAAATAGCTATTTGAAAGGGCGGTGGAACGATGGGTGAATTCTTTTCTCGTGCTTCACCTATATTATCAATATTTGTGCGATTATGAAGGTTGGGAGGCATCTGATACAGACCATGTTCTTTTGGAAAATGTATGAGGTGTGGGGTTGGGAGTGGGTGTGTAGTGTGCGTAGGTGGATATGAGTGTGGGAGTATTATGTGTGAATCTGTGTGTGCGTGGAGTCTGGAGTGTGTGTATGTGTAGCAACATTGAGGATGTACATGGAGTGTGTGTAGGAAAGAGGGTGGGTGCGTCGACG
>NC_043713.1:46561252-46598061 GCF_006229205.1 Suricata suricatta
AGGCGGCGGGAGCGCGCCGCACGGGAGGCCGCCCCATTGCGGAACGCGGCGGGGAAGGGAGGGCAGGCTGGAGCCGGCGCCCCGGGCCGGAAGCGCGCGGGTCGCGCTGAGGCGGCCGCGGACATGTGCAAGATGTCTTTCAAGGTGAGCGCCGCGAGCTCCGGGAGGGAGTGTCGGGCTGTGAGGCAGACTTGCGGCGGCGAACCCGCACCTGGGGTCCTCCCGGGGTCGCTGTCGCCGCCGCCGCAGCCCCCTGGGTGGAGTGAGCGCCGCCCAGACTGCTGGCGAGGGACTGGAGGAAGCGACCTGGCTGGGATGGCTCCTGCGGTTTGTGGTTTTGGTTGTGTGGGCTCTGACTGAAAGGCTTTTGGTACTTACGGCCGCAGGTCGTGGAGCCTGGCCGCTAGGCAAAGGGGCGGCGGGGACTGTCGCCCGGGTAACGGGCGGGGGCGGGGCGGGGAAGCGTCTTACAGTCAGCACTTCCCTGTGGCAGCGCCTCCGGACATACCCGGGCTGCGGCAAGGATTCCCGGTTCTGCGTCCTCATTTCAGAATGCCAGTGGCACCGCTGTCGCCTCCTCTCCGGGGCACTTTTTGGACGCTGAAGCTGAGAGCTCAGCAGAGTGGATCTGCAGTTGGCTTCCGTGTCCAAAGCGGTCTTGTCTTAAACGAGTTTAAAGTCATTCCATTTAATCTTCACATTTCAGGAGGAAAGGGATGATGCTTGATTTGCCTCTATTGAGAGGTCTTAAAAATAATAGTTAAAATATATACTGATGTGCCTCTGAGCCAAGGACATCTGGGCGCATCTTCTGAATGCTGAGGAAGACCCATGAAATGGTACTTTCCTGTGTGTCTCTCCTTTCTTTCTTTTTTTTTTTTAGAAGACTAGAACATGGAGAAGTTACGTAGCTCATTACAATCTTGCAGCCAGTAAGTGAATGGTGTTAACATTGAAATCGTAATGTGTCTGGCTTTAAAATCAGTGTAATCCTATCTCTTATAGTAGCTCATATAAACAGAGGGATGATATGTTGAGATTTGCATGTTAGAAAGATTACTGGCCACCATTTGGGGAAGGGAGCGGAGCTGGGGTCCTCTTGTTAAATGGTAGGGGCCAGTGAACAGGTGTCTGGGATGGAAGCAAGTAAACAAATGTGAATGACAAAAAAATGAAATTTGTAGAATTCTGTAATAGTTGTTCATGAGTTAAGGAAGGCTAGAGAGGTGAAGATAAAATTCTTGGTTTGGGCCATGTAAAATTTAAGGATGATTGGAAGTCCAAGTAAGACAGATATAAAATTGGGACCCCAGGAGTAAATAGTCTAGGCAGGAGATAAAGATGAGATAGGAGTAGGAATGAACTGTGTTAAGTGGTAATTAAACCCATGAGAGCGAATGTGCCCAGTGATACCATGTAAAAATGGAAGACAGAGGACTGACAACAAAATATTGAAGAAAATGAGGACTTGAGAATGAGCAGAATAACAGAAACCCATTGAGAAAACTGGAGAGAAGCTAGAGATATATGAGAACAATCAGAAGCATGTGCTGATATTTAAATCAAGGATCTCTAGTCCTTCAATAAAGATGGAGAGGAACTCAGTGATAAATACCACAGAGAAATTAAGGTACAAATTGAAAAGTGTCCATTGTATTTAGTAGCAAAACAGCCACTGGTGACTTTGCTCTGAGCAGTTTCAGGAGCCAGACTGCAATAGTTCAAAAGAGAGTGGGTGGGAACCACAAGTGTCAAGAACTGTTTCAAAAAATTCTGCAAGAAACAGTGGCTAAAGCAGGAATTTGGAGTTGGCCAAGGGTTTGTTTGCTTTAAAATGGTAGAGACTTGACCATCTTTAAATAATGACAAACATCTCAACAATAAAAAAACAACCAGGGCCCCTGGGTGGCTCAGTTGGTTAAGCGTCTCTCGGACTCTTGATCTCAACTTAGGTCTTGATCTCAGCATTGTGAGTTTGAGCCCTGCATCGAGCTCCATGCTGGGCATGAAACCTACTTAAAATTAAAAATTAAAATTAAAATAAAAAAAAAAGACAACCCAATTGAAAGATGGGCAAAGGAGATGAATAGACATTCCGCCCAAGAAGATATACAAATGGCCAATAAGCACATGAAAAGATGCTCAAAACTTTTAATCATCAGGGAAATGCAAATCAAAACCATAATGAGATACCATTTCACACCCACTCGGATGACTATAATCAACAAGACAGGCAATGTCAGGTGTTGGCAAAGATGTGGAGAAATTCAAGTCTTTATACATTGCTGGTAGGAGTGTAAATGATGCTGCCATGTTAGGAAACAGTCTGGTTGTTCTTCAAAAAGTTAAATATAGAGTTATCATATAGCCCAGCAATTCCACTTCATGTATATACCCAAAAGAAATGAAAACTCATGTTCACACAAAAACTTGTACACAGATGTTCACTTTGTTATTCATAATAGCCCCAAAGTGGAAACAACCCAATGTCCATTGTTTGTTTATTATTGGTAATAAAATTATAATAAAAACAAATGTATGGAAGCTTGAGCTTCCATAACAAAATACTATAGACTGGATGACTTAAACAACAGGCTTTCAATTTCTGGAGGCCGTCAAGTCCAAAATAAGGGTGCCAGCAGATTCATTGTCTGGTGAGAGCTCTCTTCCTGACTTGCAAACAGCCACCTTCTTGCTAGATCCTCACGAGGAGGAGAGAATAAGCTCTGGTGTCTCTCCCTTTTCTTATAAGGACACCCATCCCATCATGGGGCTCTACCCTCTTGACCTTATCTAACCTAATTACCTCCCAAAGGCCTCACCTCCAAATACTACCACATTGGGAATTACGGCTTCAACATATGAGTTGAGGGAAGACACAGATCTTTAGTCCATACCATGATATATTCATATAATGGAATATCATTGAACTATAAAAAAGAAGGAAGCACTGATACATGCTACAATGTGGATGAGCCTTGAAAACATTATATTAAGTAAAAGAAACCAGACACAAAAGGCCATGTGGTATATGATCCCATTTATATGAAATGTTCAGAATAGGCAAATCCATAGAAACAGAAAGCAGATTCTTGGTTGCTTGGGGCTAGGGAAGTAAGGAGATGGGGAATGATTGTAAATAAGTTTACGGTTTCTTTTGATGGTAATGAAAATGTTCTGGAATAGTGACAGATATGCAACCTTAGGAATACACTAAAAACCACTGAATCCTGCTTTTTTTTTTAAAGGATGAATTTTTTAGTATGTATATATAATCTCAATAAATATTTAATTAAAAAAAATTTTTGAGAGTGTGTGCAAGTTAGGGAAGGGCAGAGAGAGAAGGAGAGAGAGAATATCAAGCAGGCTCCATGCCCAGCACAGAACCTGATGCAGGGCTGGATCCTACAACCCTGGGATCATGACTTGAACTGAAGTCCAAAGTCAAATGCTTAACCCACTGAGCCGCCCAGGCACCTCTCGATAAATAAGTATTTAAAATGATGATAAGGAGGCTTGATAGAGAGGATGATGGAGCTGAGCGATGAAGCATTAAAGAGGTGGGTGAGGCAGAGGACATTAGTGGGGCTTCATTAGTTGTAGGGGTTCCTACTAGACAGGTGGGGAGGAAACCTTCTTCCATTGGGGTTAGAGGAAAGGAGATGAGGTTGAGCAATCGTATCGATGTTCTGTAAAGCGAAGGCCAGGATAAGATCAGAATTTGGGGTGGGTAGAAAGGAAGGTGCCAGAATTTGCCGTGAAGAAGGGAAAATGATCAGGTGAGGCCCAGGACAAGAAGGTGGGATGGCCTGAGCTGTGAAGGAACAGTGATTTGTACACCTGACTGTAAGGGCAGGTCTGGAAGACAAGTGAGGAGAGCCTAACCCTGTTTTCCACCCCAAGGCTGGTGTGGGAGGTTTTGGGGGCTTACAGCAGGGAGACAGAGCAAGTGCTCTGTGCCGGATTAAGGATGAGGAGTTAATGCTCTCTAGGAAGTGGACTTCCAAAAGGCACAGAGGGAAGTCTTGGGGGCAAGGGGAGCAGTCACAGGCTGGTCAACTAAGCTGGCACTAGCCCTCACTAGCATCCTATCAAACATATTAAAATGTACCCACAGACCAAGATAATAATAGAAACTATTTGTTGTACATTTTTGGAAGGGTTTTTATAATATTGCTTTAAAAATTACTTAGCCATGAGTAACATTTCATTTACATTTGCCCATGATTTTTCTGCAGTTTTCACATATAGCCCATAATTCTTGGGTACTGAGAATATCAGACCTACAAATTATTTTCGTGTGCCATCAATATTTTCTCAATAGCAAATTTAGCAATGAATAGAGCTGACAAAGATAGTACATTTTGTAGCTATTTATTCATTCACTTTGATTTTACAGCCAGAGATTAATGGTTCATTTTCATGGGCCTCAGAAAGTCTCAGAGGCCCTAGTTCCTGAGTCTCCAAAGCCTTTCTTTAAAAGCCCTGGCATTGTTAGCTGAATCTATGGGAGAATGAACAGAGCATTATAAAGCACAAGTTAGCTTCTTATTCATGACTTAGAGTAATCAAATGTAAGGCTATTTGCTTCTGAGCCACACGGACCCCTTTGCATCTGTTTTCTCCTTCCTCCATTAGCTGTCACTGCTATCAGTCTGTCTCTAGTAAACTTCCTCTTTCATAATTGGCAAGTCCTAATTTGTTCTGGTTGGGAAAACAGACACATGTTTGTTAGAATTATTTTTAAAGGAAACTCAGGGGCAGGCCTGGGCCTCTTTGGGGAATAAAGTTCACACATTTCAGTGCACTGACTTTTGACTTTATAACAGTTGTTTTAACCACTCAGAACTTGTTCTTCAGGGCTGAGGCTTCTAAAAGCCTAACACAGTTGAGGAGTTAGACCCTTAACCCAGTGAGGGGAGTCACCACTGTAGAGGAAACATTGGTAGATAAAGAGCAATACTTGGGTCTTTCTTGAGCACGTTTTATCCAAGAGGATAAAACGCCCCAACGCCATGTTTCATCTTGGTGATGGATATTATTCATGCCTTGGCCAAAAGTATGGGCACTTGTATGTTCCATCCTTGTTCTGAAAGTATGTAAATGATCTCATCAGCAGTCAGCTAAAATTATTTGGATGAGCTACAGCAAAAAAAAAAATTTACAAAGCCACATATATATTTTAAAAAATTTTTTAATGTTTATTTTTGAGAGAGAGAGACAGAGTGTGAGCAGGCAAGGGGTAGAAAGAGAGGGAGACACAGAATCCGAAGCAGGCTCCAGGCTCCGAGGTGGCAGCAGAGCCAGACACGGGGCTCAAACCCACAAGCTGTGAGCTGAAGTTGGACGCTTAATGGCCTGAGCCACCCAGGCACTCCAGCCACATATTTTTTTAAGTTTATTTATTTATTTTGAGAGCAAGTGAGCAAGGGAGGGGCAGAGAGAGAAGGAGAGAGAGAGAATCCCAAGCATGCACCATACTGCCAGCATAGAGCCCAGTGCTGGGCTTGAACTCACGGATTTGAGATCATGACCTGAGCCAAAATCCAGAGTCATATGCTTAACCAACTGAGCCACACAGGCACCCCAAAGCCATGTATGTTTTTAAACAGCTTTATTGAAATACAAATCACATATCATATAACTCACCCATGTAAAGTATTCATTTCAGTGCTTTTTAGTATATTCAGACTTGTGCGACCATCAGCACAATCAAGTTTAGAATATTTTCATCACCCGTTAGCAGTCAGGCTAGCCCCCAGCTATCTAGCTTCTCAGCTTTAGATAAACTGCTACTCTGCTTTCTAGCTCTATGGATTTGCCTATTCTCAACATCTATGTCTTAAACAAACTCTCCATGGTCTTGAGTTCTGAGTTTGGAAATGCTGGAGTTGAATGATCCGACCTCCAAGACAGAATGCTTGGGGCACATCACTTACTTTTTCTCTTCAGTTTCCTATCACCTTCAGAAGTGTAACACAGGGGATAGGCTTCTCTAATGTTTATCAAGCATTATGAAAATTTCAGATACTTAGCACAAAAGGGACAATGGATGAGAATAGCCAGCGACATCTCAAAAGTGCCTTTCTGCGCATGGCTTCTCAGTCCTGCGTTCTATTCTTATTTAACATGGCCTCTGACATTGAAGAAATTCATGATTGAGAAAAGCTAATGTTCTCTTGATTGAATTAATAAATGCACAATCAAAACCCACATTGATTCTAAACCTTTTTTTCAACTCTACCTGTTTAAATTCTCTACCCCCTGCCTTAGCTTTTAATCAGACTTCCAGTTCTGTACAAGTTTCAGTTTCCCTTCTGTGTTTCCTCTCTCCTTCCTTCCTGTAACTAATTGCTGGTAGTATAATAATGAGCAGTGTATGAGCCAAAATTCTGGAAGTAGAGGTGAGGAAAAAAGGAATAAAATATGGCACATGTCGAAGTTTATACTCTGTTTTTCTCCCAGGGAAAGACCTCAGACTCTAGACTCAAAGATGGGGTTGAATGCTGGCTCTGTTACTTGCTAACTGTATGACCTTGAGTAATTCATGTCTGTGCGTCAGTCTCCTCTTCTTAAAAATGGGAATAATAAGAACTCCAATATCGTGGAGTTGTTCTGCAAGTGAAATGCATCAGAGCAGTGAAAGTGCTTAGTACACTGGAAAAAGAGCAAGATCTCAGCCTTGGCTGGTGTTGCTCTTCCTCATATCATAACCGACAAGCCTGAGGAAGGCTCACTGGCCTTGTTGCAGAGCTCAGAAAAATCAAGAAAGAGCTTAAACAGCAAAGCGTTTCCACATGCATCATCTCCTTCCTGATGGGTCTGTCACACAGCAGATCCTTGGGATCTGGCCCTCACTGCCTACAGTCCCATAGTCCCGTACTCTCTCCTCCCTCCCTTCCAAGCTAGTGACAGTTCTCTGGAATGCTGTGTCAAGCCTCCATGTCTTTGCTTTCACCACTCTTTCTGCCTGGGATGCTCATTACCCAGTTCCCTGCTCATCTTCCAAAACTCTTCTTGAGAATTCCTTCTCTTTGAAATCATTCCTGGCCACCCCCCTCATATAGGCTCAGCTATTCTCTGCTCTCATTAAGTAATCCACATTCCTTCCTAGCATCTGTAATAATTTTTGATGCCTCTTGGCATGACATGCTTTCCTGCAGGGCCATCAAGCCATTGGAGCAGAGCTCATGGTTGACTCATACCTCTTGTCCTAGCCCCTGGCCAGTGCCCCTGTCCTCAATACATGCCAGTGACCAAGAAAATTGCCAATACCTGGATAAGCATTTCAAAGAGCTGTGAGGAATACCATTTATAACAATTCTTGAGTGTTCACCATCAAACTGTGTTTCCTTGTATTCTCCGCTTTAATTCTCTAACAACACATGGCAGAGATACCACCACTGACATTCTTAGCCCCATTTTACTGGGATGGAGAGAAGTTAAATAACCTGCCCAGGGTCACAGAGCTGGAAAGTAGCAGGCTTTGACTTGAACTCAGCTCTTTCTTACCCCAAATAGACTACTCATCTTGCCTCCACCTCTCGGTAAATCAAGGGAAGATGAAATCCTTACAACTGTTCACCAAGCTCACTTTCTGGAACCTCATAGGAAACCAGGAAATCTGGCCCTGGCAGGAGAGGAAGCCCCAAAGCCATCCTCAAGGCAGGAGAGGCTCCCAGCTGGAGAGCTTACTATGATGATAGAACTTTGTGGTGTGCAGATGGTTTTTGAAAATAATTTGGGGTTAAAGAGAAACAACAACATCACTAAAAATGACTTACAACTTATTACTTTCAAGTCTTCATATCTGAGGAAAAGCCAGAGCTGTTCCCTGGTGCATATTAAATTCTCTTCCTAATTCACCCTCCAAACTTCATTTTGGCCTCGTGCAATCTCTCTGCCGAAAGGGCATTGTTTTACGATTTATGATACAAGTCTGGCCTGCCTGGCCATTGCCTCAGCCAGTTACTGACAGCTGTAATGGTGGAGCCAGTCTGGAGCAAGAGCCACAAACACTGGGTGTGAGAGTCACCATTGCAGTTTGGCCGGAAAACTCCTGGGACCATCACATTTAGACTTTCTAGGAAAACAAATTGTTCATCTGGAATTTGAGGTGACTTTTGTTCTCCTACCTGAGCCAGGAAACTATTTGAAGTATGTTTGTAACCTGCTTAGCATTCCCCGCTTGGCCATGCTCTTATCCAAGAATGCACTAAAGAGCACTGAGTTGTGCATGAGCTGAAGGGCTACAGAAAAGAAATCCTTATAGCAACAAACGCCACCTTGCCTGGGCTCTCACCCTTCTTTCATTTTAGATGGCTCTACAGAGGGGCACCTGGCTGGCTCAGTCAGTAGACCATGTGACTCTTGAGCTCAGGGTTGTGAGTTTAAGCCCCACATTGGGTGTGGAGATTACTTAAAAAAATTTTTTTAAATAATCTTTAGATGGCTCTGTATTGTGGCTGACATTGTTGTGTTTTCTTTTTAACTTAGCATAGTAGGATTTTGAATTTAAGGCATGTCTGTGTGGCTCAGTAAGTCAAGCATCCAACCCTTGGTTTCGGCTCAGGTCATGATCTTACAGTTTATGAGCTTGAGCCCCATGTCAGGCTCTGTGCTGTCAGCTTGGATTCTCTCTCTCCCTCTCTTTCTGCCCCTTCCCTGCTCGCTCGCTCTCTCTCAAAATAAATAAGCTTAAAAAAAAGAAAGAAAGAAATAGGCCTGCTTTGAAGAAACTTATAAAAAAAAAAAAGATACTGAATTTAATACCTTCTCAGTATACTGAAAAGATATCTTGCGTAAAAGCCTTTTGGGGTCAGATAGGTGTTTTAAGGCCACCCCAAAAATATGCTTTTGTTAAATAATTTCAATGCTAGAAAATTTCCTGAGACCAGAAAAATTCTTTATTAGTATCAATACTCTGAATTTAATTTTGCCTATCTATCCCAACTTTGTAAAGAAAGGTAAACAGAGGGAAAGAGCGAGCATCTGTAAGCACTTATGATGTGTTGGGCACTGTATTCACCAATTAACCTATATTATTTAACCCTTACCATAAACTTCACATCAGGTAGTGTAAGACTATCCAAGGCCAAGTCACTTGCCCAAGGCTGGGTTTGACACCCAGAGCTGTCTGATTCCAGAGCCTCTCATCCAGCCCCACCCTCCCTGGCATGGACTGTTCTCTATAGATCCAAACTGATGTGTTCTAGAAAAGGCAATTGTACTGCAGTCAACTCAGCCAGTCTGATTTTTCAAGACTTGTTTGCCAGCTCTATTCCTTTCCATAGTGTGGTTCCAATATTAACTTTGCAACTTTAAAATCACACAGCAGTGGAAGGAAGGATCCATATGAGGACACATAACAGCGTTTCCTGCCCAGGGTTCTTTATTCTTCAGTGAACCCCCAGGCAAGTCCCTGCTGAAGCAAAGAAAATTTGGTGAAGGGAAGGTGAAACATTTACCTAGACAGCTGGAATCGGTTAGAAAGTTGAGAGCACAGAAAAGGCGTGGGTTGGGGAGGTCAGAATTGGGAAAGATTTCTTTCTGTTTAGAGTTGAAGAGAGGTTTGGGAATGCCTCAGGGAGGAAATAGCATTTAATCAGGGTCTTGGCCTTGAAGGATGGAGGAAACTCATTTCAAGCAAAAAGGAAACTGAACAAAGGCACAGGCAGGGAAGTGAGGACACTGGTGGGAAATAGAGTATTAATAGTGCTGTATTATCAACAGCATTTCTCTTCAGCACTGTGGCTCTGGGATCAGATATGAAACAGAATGTGTTCCATAACCAAGTATATTACCATCATCTATTGCTGGAGGAGCGGTCTTTCAGATGCTACAACACATCTGGAAATTCTGCATTTTGAATGGTATATATTTGCATAGAAGCAGTCATATTAACTGATGTCGAGCTTAAGAGCCTGTTTCGTCTTGCTTCTGCAGAAGGAAACTCCACTTGCCAATGCCGCATTCTGGGCAGCGAGGAGAGGAAACCTGGCTCTGCTCAGGCTGTTGCTGAACAGCGGTCGAGTGGATGTGGACTGCAGGGACAGTGTACGGATGGATTCATTGGGTATATGCATGCCAAGGACACGCCGTTCCCCCTGCTGGCACGAGAGCAGCTCATGAATACATTTCCCTTTGCAATGCTGATCTACTTTCATGTTTGCCTGCTGTATCCTTTGTAAAAGCCCAAGGTACCATGCTGAGCGTAAAAACATACTGGGCAAACCATTATGTCCATAAAACCAGAGGCGGCCACAATAGGGGAAGGGGCACCTCACTGGGAATCACAATTGGCAGATTCTAAGAAGGAAAGAGTTTTTAGTCTGAGAATTCAAACCAACTTCTTTCATGGAGAGTGGAGATGATTCAGGGCAGAAAAAGGCTGCCATGGACGTGGAAAATGGGCTTTTCTACGAGGATAAAAGAACTGAAGCTTCCTAGCTTTCGTTATCTTTGTGAACATCAGTAGGCTCCTTGGCAAGGAGAGGGTCTAAAAATCGATACTACTGCCCCCTGCAGGCATCACTTAGGGAGCCCTCCCTCTCCAGACAGAGGCAGTGATTTCTCTGTATTCTGCAGGACTCTGTATCTCTGGGGATCAGGAAGACCTCAAATGAGAAAGAGAAAGAGAAACAGCAGAAATATTCTGATTTTAGGAGTAAAAATGTTTTCAGATGAGCTCTATTGTTTTCCCAAAAGCTGGACGTGCCATTTCCAGCTTTTATCGCACAAATTCATTACCTGAAACTGGCCACCAGCCTGAGTGAGATAGCAAAGCTTATTCCGCTTTGCCTACTGGGGGCATTGGTGTGGCGTTATCTTGGGTTGGCACTTCCAGGTCCACCTGGACCCTTCTCCAGCTTGCTAAGTGTCCCAGAGACTGAAATGTACGGCTTCATGGACTTGCTTCTCTCTGGCCTCTGGTTGGGTTTCACCAGTGGGAGCACTGGTAGGAATCAGAGAGTGGGAGGACAGGGATGTGGAGAACCCAGTGTCCCTTGCTCTATCTGGCATCAGTGCTCTCATTCTCTAGGAGTTTCTACCTTCCCCATCCCAGCCCTGTGCCTTCAGGCCCAGGCTGCCAGGAGAGCCCCACTGCCGCTGGCTCCGAATCCAACATTGTTCTTGTAGTGTTCCTGCACCTAGGATGCAGCTTTATCAATTATTGAAGCTTCCTCCAACTATCCCAGTGCAAATGTGCCATCTGTTCCTTACCAGGACCCAGACTGGTATAGGGTCAGGCATCTGTGAACTGGCTATCCCAGTCTTACTTGGGTCTTAATGGGCAGCAATGCACCCCTGGGCCAAACTGGAGTAGGAGTGCTGGTTTTCATTGTGGCCTCACGCACTGGCCATATTGACTATTTTCCTCTTTGTCTTGAAGTCACCTGTTTTCAGCCACTTTTATTGCTTTTTCCTTATATGCAGCGTCCTAGGAGCCTCCTCACAGCACCACGCACATCCTGCCCCCCAGACAGTACCCCATACTCAGCTTTCCCTGTGCCCTTTCCTCCTCAATGCCACCTGTCCTGCCACCTCCTTTCCCCCTCAGAGCTCATCCTCTGTCTCTATCTGTCTGCTGGGTGATGAGTAGTTATTTCAGGCAGAAATTTTGCTACTAGGAACAAATACCAATATGTTTACTCCTCCTTATTTAACTTAAAAACTCATTTTGTTAACAGCTTTCTGGAGAAATGATTCCTTAACCCAAAGGAGCGAGCCTAAATGATGGTAATTTCAGACATTGATTTTGAAAGAGTCTCTAAGATTGGTGGTGAGGGAGACAGGGAGAGGTTTGGGAGCAGTGCAGGTGTTGGTTCCCCTCTAGGTTTCACTTTCTGCCTCCTTCAGGTGCCACCTGAACATGGAGTCTGGGTTCCAGGATGCCTCTGGTGCTGAATGACTTCTGCACTAGTCCTGCCCCACCTCCGGTTCATCCAGGACTCCTAGGAGAGCTGATGAAATGTAAGAGGAGGCCCTGCGGCTCTCCTGGGAACCACTCCCAACCTCAAGTTCATGATCATGTTCAAGACTATGTTCAAACTTCTGACAAACAGCATTTAAAGAATGAATACATTATCTCTAGGCTACCCACCACACAGCAAAGCTTTGATTTGCTAACATTCACCTTCACTTTTAGAGTAATGCTGTCTTCGCATGATGTTTACATTTTTTTGCTTCATTCATCTCTCTGATGCACATCTACCACAAAGGTGTGCAATGGTAGCTTCCTCCAGCCTTTTTAGATGTATAAATATACATCTAAAAAGGACAGTGTTTAACTGTCCTGTTTGTTGGGGTCTTCACCACATTTATATCCCCTGTATCCTCTATTCAAAATCAGCTAGTTTGAAAAGATACATTGTAACATCAACCAATTAAATAAAGTAACCTTAATCTTTAGAGAATTAACAATCTGGCAAGCTAGCAAGTGTCGACTATAAAGGAAAGACTTTTGTGTCGCTTAATACATCAACAGATACTACTTCATAAAATGAATTTGAAAGTTTTTCTTCCTCTTATATTTTTGGAATAATCTGAGAAGAATAGGTATCAACTTTTTCTGAAATGTTTAGTAGAATTCACCTGTGAAGCCATCTGGTCCTGGACTTTTGTTTGTTGGGAGTTTTTTTTTATTACTGATTTAATTTCATCACCAATAATTGGTCTGTTCAAATTTTCTATTTCTTCCCAATTCACTTTTGGTAAGTTATATGTTTCCAGGAATTTTTCTGTTCTTCTAGGTTGTCCAGTTTTGGGCATGTAAGATTTTACAATATTCTCATATAATCCTTTGTATTTCAGTAGTGTTGATTTTTACTTCTTCCCTTTCATTTCTGATTTTGTTTATTTGAATTCTCTCTCTTTTCTTTCTGATAAATCTGCTAAAAGTTTATCGATTTTGTTGATCTTTTCATAGAACCAGTTGCTGATTTCATTGATCTGTTCTATTGTTCTTGTTGTTGTTGTTTTGTTTGTTTGTTTTTAGTTTCTATATCATTTATTTCTGCTCTAATCTAGTTTGTTTCCTTCCTTCTGATTGAGGGTTTTTTTTGTTGTTGTTCTTTTTCCAGGTCCTTTAGATGTAATGTTAGGTTGTTTATTTGAAATCTTTCTTGCTTCTTGAGGTAGGCCTATATTGCTGTAAATTTCCCTGTTAGAACCACTTTTGTGCATCCCAAAGATTTTGGACCTTTGTGTTTTCACCATGTATCTTTTAAATTTCTTCTTTGATTTCTTCATTGAGCCATTCATTATTTAATAGCATGTTATTAACTTCCATGTATTTGTGCTCTTTCCAATTTATTTTTCTTATAGTTGATATCTAGTCTCACTAGCATTGTGGTCAGAAAAGATGCATAGTATGGCTTCCGCCTTTTTGAATTTGTTGATACTTGTTTTATAGTTTAATATGTGATCTTTTCTGGAGAATTCCATACGCATTTGAAAAGAATGTATATTCTGCTGTTTTAGGATGGAATGTTCACAATATATCTGTTAAACCCAGCTGGTCTAATGTGTGTTCAAAGCCATTGTTTCCTTGTTGATTTTCTGTTCAGGTTAAACAGCATTTTATTGATTTAAGTGGGATATTAAAAGTCCCCTACTATTATTGTATTATTATTGATTAGTTCCTTTATGTTTATTTTGGGTTTGTTTTGCTTTATGTTTTATATGTTTGGGTGCTTTCATGTTCAGTGCATAAATATTTACAATTATTCTATCTTCTTGTTGGATTGTCCCCTTAATGATTATATAGTGTCCTTCTTCATCTCTTGTTAGTTTGTTTTAAAGTCTATTTGGTCAGATATAAGTATTGCTACCCTGGCTTTCTTTCATATCCATTTGCATTATAAATATATGTCTCCATCCCTTCACCTTCAATCTGCAGGTATTTTTTGGTCTGAAATGAGTCTCTTATAGGCAGCATATAAATGGATCTTGTTTTTTTTACCCATTCCTTCACCCTATGTCTTTTAATTGGAGTGTTAAGTCCATTTACATTCAAAGTAATTATTGATAGGTATGTATTTATTGCCACTTTCTTACTTGTTTTATGGTTGTTTTTGTAGTTCTCTGTTCCATTCTTCCCTTGCTCTCTTCTCTTGTGGTAAGTTGGCTTTTTTTAGTGATATTCTTGGATTCCTTTCTCTTTGTTTTTTGCATATCTATGACAAGATCCATCTATATGCTGCCGATAAGAGACTCATTTCAGACCAAGAGACACCTGCAGATTGAAATTGAAGGGCTAGAGACTTATTTATAATGCAAATGGATATGAAGAAAGCCAAGGCAGCAATATTTATATCTGACAAAATAGACTTTAGGAGACGGGTTTAGACTCATGATTACCATTAGGTCTGCATATAACACCTTTTGCATATAGTGGTCTCCACTGATGGTCACTTAATGCTCATTCTTTGCTCCTCCCCCTCCCCCCCCCCATTTTAGATCTTACTTTACATCCTTTGATTTTGTGAGTCCCTTGACTAGTTTTTACAGATCTACTTATTTTTGCTGTTTTTGTGCTTCCTACTTTTCTTACTCTTAGCTGTGGCCTTTTCTTTCCAAAGAGTCCCCTTTAACATTTCTGGTTTAGTGGTCATGAATTTTGGTTTAGTAGGACTGGCTTAGTGGTCGTGAATTCCTTTAACTTTTGTTTGTCTGGAAATCTCTCCTTTTATTCTGAATGATAGGCTTGCTGAGTAGAGTATTCTTGGCTGCAGATTTTTTCCTTTCAGCACTTTGAATATATCATGGCACTCTCTTCTGGGCTGCAAAGATTTTTCTGACTGAAAAATCTGCTGAAAGCCTTACAGAATTTCTCTTGTACTTAACTTTCTTCTTTCCTCTGTGGCTTTTAAAATTATCTCACTACTTTTTGCCATTTTAATTACTATGTGTCTTGGTGTAGACCTCCTTGGGTTGATTTTGTTGAGGGATCTCTGTGCCTCCTGGATCTGAATTTCTGTTTACTTCCTCAGATTCGGGAAGTGAACAGCTTTTATTTCTTCAAATAAGTTTTCTACCCCCTTTTCTCTCTCTTTTCCTTTTGGGATCCCTATAATGCAAATTTTATTATACTTGATGAAGTTGCTGAGTTCCCTACATCTATTCTCATTTTGTATATTTTTTTCTCTCTCTTGCTCAGCTTGATTCCTTTCCATTACTCTGTCCTCCAGGTTACTGATTCATTATTCTGCTTCTTCTAATCCACTCTTTATTCCATCTAGTATATTTTTAAATTCATTTACTGTGTTCATCTCTGATTGATTCTTTTTTATCTTTTTGTTAAGGGTCTCACTGATGTCCTTCTCTCTTTTCTGAATTCCAGTGAGTATCTTTATGACCATTACTTTAAATTCCCTATCAGACATATTTTTTTAAATTTTTTACTTATCTTTGAGAGAGAGGGAGACACAGAATCCAAAGCAGGCTCCAGGCTCTGACATGGGGCTTGAACTCACAAACCACAAGATCATGACCTGAGCCGAAATTGGACATTTAACCAACTGAGCCACCCAGGCACCCCTATCAGGCATAATATGTCTCGATTTTGCTTAGGTTTCTTAATGTGATTTTGTCCTGTTCTTTCATTTCAGACATATTCCTCTGTCTCCTCATTTTGTCTAACTCTTTGTGTATGTTTCTCTGTGTTAAGAAAATTAGTTACATCTCCTGCTCCTGAAAGTAGTGGCCTTATGAAGAGAAGAAGAGGTCCTGTAGTGCGTGCGGTGCAGTGTCCCTTATTCACCAGAACCTGATGCTTTTTACACAATTCAGGCATCTGAAGTGGCTCTCTTTGCCTGTTTTGGGCAGTGTTTGGTCCCTGTAGTGTTAGTGGGCCAGTCTGGGGCCATCCTGGGCTTGAGTTTAGTCATACTAGGTATTTGCCAGAAATGCAGTAGCACCAAACTGCAGTGTACTTTCCCCAGGTTATCCAGAGAATCTTTTGTTGGTAGGAGAGGCCTGCAATCAGACCAGCTGTCTGCCCTCAGCCCACTGTTGGGGCTTCAGTATTACTGCTTTGTGCAGTTATCTTTCCCTCTCCTCAGGGCAGGATTCACTTTGGAGTGGTGCTGGCCCTTATCGGGGCTGCTTACACACTACCAGACCCGTGTCCCTGGTTTGAATAGACTCTTGTCAAGAGCGTGTTAGGGCGGGTAGATCCACAGCAGGCACAGGGGAGAAGGGGCAGTGGCATTAGCACGTTAGGTCGTGACTGTGGGTGCTGCACTGGTTCCTGCAGGTGGTTATGTTTTTGCCGGAGAGCAGGGGAAGGAAATGGTTCCTGCCAGCTCCTTTGTTCTTGAAGAAGTCTCCAGTGATCCATGCTCTTCCAGCACACATCTGAGAAAAGTAAATCTCCTCATATATCCCAGGCATTTTTCAAACTGCTGCTTCTGTGCTCCATGGGCTGTTTGTGGTGCTTTCTCTTTAAGGGCGAGGTTTTCAGTTTTTCCTCACCCTCCAGCCTCTCCCAGAGCTGAGCTACTGATTTTTAAAACTCCAAGATTTAAGTCCAGAAATTCAGTCCCGCTAGTTTTCAAAGCCAAATATTATGAGGACTCATCTTCCACATACAGGTTCCCTGGTGGAATAGTCTGTTTCCCTTCCTTCTCCGGCAACTCCCTCCCAAGCCCAACCCCCCCACTCCCTGCTTACAGAAGTGGTCCATTTAGCTTCCCACCACATCTCCACCCTTCCTACCCTCTTCAGTGTGGGCTCTTCTCTACCTTTCATTATGGAGTTTGTTCTTCCAATCTTTGGGTCATTTTCAGTTATTTACACCAATCTGAGTGCTATCTATTGTAAATCCCATTGTGTATCTATTGATACTCCCATTGTAACTATGGGACAAGGTGAGCTCAGCAATCCTTTACATTGTTTTTGTTTTGTTTTGTTTTAATTTGAGAGAGAGAGTGTGCCAGTGGGGAAGATGGGCAGAAAGAGAGAGAATCTTAAGCAAGCTCCGTGCTCAGCATGGAGCCAAATGAGGGGCTCGATCCCACAATCCTGGGCTCATGACCTGAGCTGAAATCAAGAGTCAGACACTCACCCCACTGAGCCACCCAGGCACCCCCCAGATTGGTACTAATTCAAGGATTGTTCTATCTGCAATCTAAATAAATAAAAGTTGTTCACCTTCAGGAGGAAGTTAGTAATACCAACTTCCACATACCACTCTAATCCTAGAAAATACAGAGAAAGGTGTTCAACTTAATAATGGATGGTACACCCTACACAAATGTCTAGCATTCAAATACCAAATACGGTCACATGGAGGTAGAAAAAATAGAGAGTACTTCTATGAGGCCATTAGCTTTTATTTTCTTCACTCTAACTGTTTTTCATCCATAGCAAATAAGACTTTCCCAAAATTAGTATTGTCGTTCACAGAATCCGCAAAAGCCAGATGATAACCTAACATTTACTGAAGTATCATAATGTTTCAATGTCTAACACTTAATGAATCAATATCTGACATTACTATGCTGAGCACATTGCCTGCATTATCTCACTTACCCATTTAATGTAACCCAGAAGATGCTTTTGTTATTCCCTATTTTACAGAGGAGGAGGGTGAGCCTTGGAAAGGTTCTGTAAGTAGCCCAAGATCATAGTGTCAGTGACCATTCAATTCTACCATCTTCCTACAAAATCCCACTGATGAAATTAAAATGAGGCTTGTAAGTCACTTACCATCCTACACCTCACGAGCCTTCCTTCTGTGTAGAACCATCTATCTCTCTCTTGTTGTCCACCCCCAAAAGGCAGGTTGCTGCAGATGCAGGGGTGGTGGTTAAGATCACTATTCCAAACCCTCCAAAATGCCTGTAAAGTAAACTACAAGCCCCAAGAATTATAAGCAACTTCCCCTCAGGTTACACTGTTGCTTGAGGACAGAGGCCCCAGGCCTCCTGACTGACTACTGTGGTCTCCCATTTCCCTGAGGTGCCTTTTATCTTTACCTGAATCAGTTTTAAAATAAAGACTTCTAAACTCAGAAAGCCAACTGGTACCACTTAACCCATCTTTTACATTAATAACAGTGTTTTGGCTCAGGAATCATTTAATAGGAATCATAAAATGAGACCATTACATCCCTACTGCCTTAAAGTACAGTAATTATGGTTCAGTTGGACCACTTCTGAAGGTAATGGAATTAAGTAAATTTTTAAATTAAAAATTCCCTCAGCAATGTGTCGCTTTGCTTTTTCCTGTCTAGTCTGCCTGAGATGCTTTTATTACTGTGGGAAAGTTTGCACTTGGACATGTCCCAAGGGGAGCTGACTTCTCTGCAGCCTCTTCTCCAGGATCCTGTCTGACATATAAAGGGCTAACTGTTCATCTGTCTGTCCTCCGTCTAGCATGGCACCACGCTGCTCATGGTGGCCTCCTATGCCGGCCACATAGACTGCGTGAGGGAACTGGTTCTACAAGGAGCAGACATCAATCTCCAGAGAGAGGTAGGTCGCCTTTTACACTTGAATAAGAATGACTCAAATTTTCACAGTAGTGAATCGGCAAGGAAGACAAGAATAATCATTGCTTTTTTCTTACATGACAAAGCCCAGATTGCAGGCTTTATTATGCCTAAAATAAGGCTCAGGAATGGACCATTGGTTCTACTTCAGTTGAATGAATGTTCTCAAGCATGTGTTATAGTCTGAGGTAACAAGACCTCTAACTACATTCCTTAAACACTCAGACATTTCCTCCCAAGCTTAAATCAGTTTCTCTTTCATCCCTTGGGATGAGGTGCTTTAGAAGTTACAGGATTTTCATTTTGGGGGAAAAAAAGTTTATTTCTTAATTTGAGAGAGAGAGAGCATGAGTGCACATGCACACTTGCATGTACAAGCAGAGTAAGGGCAGAAAGAGAGAGAGAGAGAGAGAGAGAGAGAGAGAGAGAGAGAGAATTCCAAGAAGGCTCTGCTCTATCAGTGCAGAGTCCAACATAGGCTCAAAGTCTTGAACCATGAGGTCATGACTTGCGCTGAAATCAAGAGTCAGACACTTAACGGACTGAGCCACCCAGGCACCCCAGTTATAGGGCTTCCATAGAGATCATTGCATTTTTCACAGGATTAGGTCACCAACCTGTTGTTGTTGTTATTGTTGTTGTCGTTGTTCTTCTTCTTCTTTTTAGTGTTTAGTTATCTTAGAGAAAATGCAAACAGGGGAGGTGCAGAGAGAGGGTGGAGACAGAGAATCCAAAGCGATCTCTGCACTGACAGCAGAAAGCCTAATGTGAGGCTCAAATTCAGACACTCAACCAACTGAGCCCCCCAGGCACCCCACCAACCTGTTCTTTTTTTTTTTTTTTTTAAGATTTATTTATTTTTGAGAGACAGAGTGAGCAGAGGAGGGCAGAGAGAGAGGGAGACACAGAGTCCGAAACAGGCTCCAGGCTCTGAGCTGTCAGCCCAGAGCCCAACTAGGGGCTTAAACTCACAAGCCATGATGTGATCATGACCTGAACTGAAGTTGGCTGCTTAATTAACCAACTGAGCCACCCAGGTGCCCCATCAACCTGTTCTGAATGAGGCTCACTTGCTAGACTGTCTCAACCTTCTATTATTTAAAAGGGCTTCTCTGACTGGCCACATGTTAAATAAGCTGTTAATAATAAGAAGAAGAGAAACATTTGTTTGATTTCCAGCCAATGTATGGTTTTATATTGATCTGTTTGGTTCCAGTTGCTAAACTAATATTCTGTTCCCCAAAAAAGCCATGTGGTGAACATTGGACTAAAATGAATTAGTTCATTCAAGGGCCATCTTGGGAGTTCAGTCTCGCTAGAATGTCTGTTCTTGTTCCAGTATGGAAAAGCAGTGGGAGGCTGGGCATTTTAACATACTTTGGGATTCCGGTCTGAGGGGGATCCATTTATTTCTGAGCAGAATTAATCTAGGGCCTTGTAAATTAACGTTTATAGAGACACAGCCACAGATCATCCCTGAAGCAAATCTGACCTCTCAGTCCACACTGACTCAGACACAAGATGGCATCCTGAGGCAAGCTCCAAACCAAACTGGAGCACTTAATTTTCCTTGATCCAGTCTGATTCAAAGGCCTGCCCTACAGTTGTTTCAGAAAGGATGATTCAATAACCAAATTTTCATGTCAGTACACCCCATCTTCTAGGCTGGACTCCTACCCCTGAGTGGAGCAAATGAAGACACCCCGGTGTGACGGCTGGATAGTCCATGGGTCATCTGAAGTCCGCCCCCGCTCCCCTTTGGGTGTCACCTTGGCTGTGGACCATGGAAGACTGGCATTTGATAGATAGAATCTGGAGTCTGGTTCTCCATAGCCCTGGGCCAGCAAGCCTGGTCTATCAAGAGAAGCTGCTCAGAGAAACTGTAGTAAATCCAATCAATCTTCTCACAGACAGATTCTTCTGAACAATTTCCACAACACTGGAGCATTGTTTTAGGCCACTTTTCATGTCAGCAGCTAATTTCCTTCTGGGAGGAGAATGTTTGGGCCCATTTAGAATTATAGTCTGAAATTACCCTAATCTTTTTGTTTTTCCATTGTGCTTTACAGCCTTGGTTTATTAGATCTTTAAAGAAAAGACAGAATTTCTCTAATAAAAACAATATGATTCAGATCTGCTTACTCAAAAAACTCTATGCTGAAGGGCAAGTTCAACATGTACAAAAATCTCTTTAGAACAATTGTGAAAAGCTAAGAGAAGAGAAACATTCGTTTGATTTCCAGCCAATGTATGGTTTTATATTGATCTGTTTGGTTCCAGTTGCTAAACTAACATTCTTGAGTATGGAAACTATTGTGCATTGAACAAAATGGCCCTTGAGGACTTACCAAAGTGTGTCCAATTTAGAGGTAATCTTGTGGCTCAAATGATCATGCTATGTGAGTTCCCAGTGGTCCCCTGAATTTCCTGCAGCCATGCCAGTCTCTGGTGATAGAGCTGCTAAAGAGAGGTCTCAACATCACCTCATCTGTTTGGCAAGCTGAGAGTGCTATGGAACTCACCCATGTAACAGGCTTCCACCTTGGTTCATTCTTTAAATTTTTTTGTTTAATGTTTGTTTATTTATGAGAGAGAGAAAGAGAGCACAAGCAGGGGAGGGGCAGAGAGAGAGGGAGACACAGAATCTGAAGCAGGCTCTAGGCTCCAAGCTGTCAGCACAGAGCCCAAAGCAGGGCTCGAACTCACCAACCATGAGATCATGACCTGAGCCAAAGTCAGACACCTAACTGACTGAGCCACCCAGGCACCCAAACCTCGGCTCATTCTTAATTCATTTTTTTCCATTTAATCCACATCAAAACATTTATTTTTTGAAAAAGTAGCTGTCATTGTTTTCTAAGGTTAGGTATCTAGACATACAGAGCTTGTAAGAACCAGAAGCTAATGATCCTGAGAGACCATTGCTTCAGAGAACCAGCAACATTGGCTGCAGCTCTCAGGCATAAGAGCTGCACATACAGTTGTCACGAAGTCTGACTCCTATTGTCTACAGATGCTACGTTCATGTGTGCAGTCATTGACACTACCTGTATACCCCAAAGTTGACTCAAAGTGCTGAAATATGACTTTTTAATCAATATATCAAAAAAAAACCAGTGAAAAACAAATCTTTTTTCTTAGCGAAGAAACAATTTCTAGAAATTCTCCCTGGTAGTTTCTTTTGTCTCTCTTTCTCTCTCTTTCTTCCTTCCTTTCTTTCTCTCTTTCTTTTTTAGAAAGAGAGAGAAAGCTCTCAGGGAAGAAGGTCAGAGAGAGAGAGAGAGAGAATCCCAAACAGGCTCCATGCTCAGCAACAGGGCTCAAACCTACAACCTTGAGATCATAACCTGAGCCAAAATCAAGAGTCAGACACTCAACTGACTGAGCCACCCAGGTGCCCCTCCCTGGTAGTTTTTCAAATTTAGTATCTATTAAAAAGATGAGAGTTTTCCTTTTCTAGCCAAGTTTCTTCATCCAGACCTGATTACATCTTAGGATTTCTGGAACCCACTGTCGTCCACTGTAGGAAAGCAATGAGAGGATGCTTCCACTTGTTTCTGTGGGAACCAAGGAGAAAATCACTCCTGCCTTGAAGGCTGAAAGGCTCTGGGAATGATCACATTACCTATGCCTCCCTGGGGCAGCGACTGCTTGGGGGCATACCCCAAGATAGATGGTCATGACTATGAAGTTATTCACATGTGTTCTGCCACAATGGCTGGGCTCATTGTTCCCTGTCACACATGCACACGCACATGAATACAAACATACACACACACACACACACACACACACACACACACACACACATACAGACACACTTCAGAATAAGCTTCAGAGTGATCAGTGATCCTTAAGGCACACTCCTCCTGGCTTCTCCCACCTGGGTAAGAACCTACCACTTTAACACCTCCAGGTAAGCAAGCCATGGAAGGAGGATTTTCTCTTCACTGTGCCTGGGACAGTGTCGTGTCCACTTCATCCATGCTCCAGGCACGGGAGTGAAGAGTGTCTTTATATGAAAACTGTGTATCGCCCACAAGAGTGGTATGACGAATTTGTTCATGTTACCCAATGATCTGGCTACCAGTCTCTGAATAGGCTTGTATAAATGGCTGGGAAGAGAGGATGCTAAAACGTGTGTCTCAGAGTATCAGTGATAGGTTTAAGATTTGGTATCAGGCTGTTTCTTGTTCCTATGCCCTATTTTGAGAAATACTTTGAGCCCATTTGAGTGAACACCTGAGATACTTTCTGCACTGGTAGCTTTCTCCTCTGGGGAGCTAGACTTTGTAACCAGAACTCTTCTGGAATTCTTCCCTGTGTGAATGAATGCCCATGTTACCAAGCATGTTAGTTTCTTGAGGCTGCTGTAACAAATTATTACCAATTAGGTGGCTTAAATAACAGAATTTCTACTTTGGGGATTATGGAGGCCAGAAAATTCAAAGTGTGTCTGCAGGACCACACCCGCTCTGGAGGCCCTGGGGAGAACCCATTCTTTATCTCTTGCAGCCTCTGGGAGCAGTGGGCATTCCTTGACTTATGGCTGCATCTCTCCCTCTGTGGCCACATTGCCTTTTCCTCTCCTCTGTGTCAAGTGAGTCTTTACCTTGCTGTTCATAGACAGTTGTCACTGGATTTAGGGCCCATCAGGCTAAGCCAGGATAAGTGCCTCCTCAAAAATCATTAAGTTAATCACATCTCATGCCACATAAGGTAATATTCACAAGTTCCAGAAATCAGTATCGGGACATATCCTTTGGGTCCACATTCATCCCATTGCACCAACAATACATTCTCCTGTTGTGTTCGCACTTCTCTGAACAAGAAATATAATCAGTCCAAATGCAGCCACCTCCTAGGCTAGAAGGCTTACGTAAAAGGATATTTTATTTTGTTTGCAAATGTGTAAGTTATATCTAAAAACCAGCCTCTTGCTCTCTCCCAGTCAGGTACAACTGCCCTGTTCTTTGCTGCCCAGCAAGGACATAATGATGTCGTGAGATTTCTCTTTGAATTTGGAGCATCCACTGAATTTAGGACCAAAGTAAGAGAACTTTCTTGATTTCAAATCCTGTTGAAGAATTTCAGTAGTCATGAATATTCGTTTCTCTTCATCGATAGTATGAATTTGAGCTTCCCTTTTTATAAGATTTTCAAGCCCAAGAAGGTTGGGTTTGACAAAGTTACTTGTCATGGTTCAAAGGTAGTCCTAGGGAATTCAATATAAAACATGACATTTTCACTCTGGGCTCACAACTGGAGAGTTTTTGGAGAATTATTTAAATTCTGACTTGTACTGGTAGCTTTCTACTTTGAGACACGAACTTTTGTTAGCAGAGTGAATAACAGTAGCGGGGGCTTCAGAAGTTTCCTTGTTTTAATGTGCTTTTTTTCATGTCAGGGTTAATCCCAGTGCTGTGATAGGAGCTCTTGAAGTATTAAGCCAATGTTAGTGAATCTAAGAGATCTCTTTTCTTTTTTTTTTAATGTTTATTTATTTTTGAGAGAGAGAGAGAGAGAGAGAGAGCGAGCATGTGAGCAGGGGGAGAGAGGGAGACACAGAATCGGAAGCAGACTCCAGGGTCTGAGCTGTCAGCACAGAGCCCAATGCAGGGCTCGAACCCACAAACCACGAGATTGTGACCTGAGTGGAAGTTGGATGCCCAAAACACTGAGCCACCAGGCATCCCAAATCTGAGAGATTTCTAAGAAGGGTGATTTGATAGTTTGCTTTCTGAGATATCCTCATTGAAATATATAATACATGATTACAGTTGAAACAGGCAAGGAAATGTGGTTCTTCCTTTAAAGAAGTCATTGATTCTTCATGTATGACACATGGATAAGGAAACTGAGGTTGCTGAAAGATCAATTTTGTGTTCACATAATGATTTTACAAGATAATGGCTTATAATAGAATCTGAACTGCTTTATCACTTTTGTAATTGTCAACTTATTTCTAGCCTAATCATAACCAAAAAATTCTCAGAAATTTGCTCTACATGGAATCTTTTAAGCTTTCTTAATCCATTGTAGGTGATATTTGTGTATCAGGGGGGTTTCCAATGGATTTTTTTATCTGCTAAGATGCTGTGAATTTCTATAAGATGTGAATTTCAAATAGGATCGGTCTGTTCTGAAACCTATTGGACTGTACATGTGCCTCCAAACATACCGAATATAATATACAGTAATCCAAAATATATGTGTCGCATGTATTTTTATATTAATTATCATTTTCTTTTTCATTATAAAAGTCATACAACTAAGAACAGAAAGTAAAGCCCTACAAATGGAAATTTCAACTGTTTGAACTTTGAAGTCAGAATGATCATGCACAGCCAGCCATATGGCTGCTTCTGTCTTGGTTAACAAGTCAATGCTGGCTTAAAGCCTCTGTCTGTGAGCCAGTTTGTGCTGTCCCAGAAATCCATGGAACGTGGAGCCCAGAGCGTAATTCCAAATGTTTCCATTAGGTCAGCCGCAGGTATCTGAGAACTTTCCATGGGAAGAAGACAATGTTCAGAGGCTTTGAGTTTTTATATGATCCTGTCATCAGAACTGCCTTTGTTTACACAGTTGTTCTCATCACTATTGAATCTATATCCCCCCAAAATGTGTCTTTAAAAATAAAAGATACCAGCTCTTCTATAATAATCACCATATTTTAGCTCTTCTCTTACCTTATTAGGCAAAGAGAAAATTGACAGAGAAAAATGTGGGAATGTTGGTGCTCATTGCTGCTAGTAAGCCAGTTCTTGTTGCCCACCCACTCCACCCACAGCTGCCCCCACCATCAGCCTCAGCCCTCCAGTCTCCATCCTCCCTTCTCCCCTCTTCAAATCACAGCTCAAGGGCCTTCCTCCCAACACCCCCCCCCCGCCCCCTGCAGCCCGTGAACAATGGAGCTCCTACAACAGCATTTCTCCAAGTGAGGTCCACTTGCTGCTTGCACACCACAGTCCCCTCATGTGACTGGTCAGAAAGCCCCTGACCTACCGAATCACAGGGTGGGAGTGTGAAGGCAGGTGGATAAACACTCTACGCCCAAATTTAGAAACCATACTATCTTATAGTTCCGATTTGTATTTTAGAACCAAATGCCGTGTTCTTGCATTATTTACAATTAGCTCAGATGTCCACCTACCAATTCACAGAGCCAAACAAACAGCTCACCAATTGTAGATGGGAAAAGATGATGCCTTAGCTGTAGCACCTGAGAAAAACCATTGACGGTTTCAGTTGACCACAAACTCAATGAGTCAGTAGGGCGATGTGGTTGACATAAAAGCTAATTCTAATTTAGGCAGCTGAGATAAACATGGAGTGGATGGAAAAAGGAATGTCCCATTCCACATCAGACCGCATCTACTTTTTGGTGCTCTGTTTAGTTCTAGGGCACACATTTCAAAAGAGACCTGGACAGATTGGCACATGTTCCAAAGAAAATGCCAAATAGGATGGTGAGAGGCACATGGGATATGCTATAGTTATCCACTGTTAATGAATGCAGACCTTGTCCCATGAAGACAATGGCCCCAGAAGGTTACTCCGTAAATCACCTTAATCTCAGAGGCCACAGCCGGAGGGAACCACAGAGAGAAGTCAACGTTTGTCAAGCAGTTCTCTAGTCAGAAGCCACAGGAGATTGTTCAGGAAATTCCAAGACAGAACTGATTGGTACAGACTTCCTGTTCTTTGTTTCCTTTATTGAGATGCAAATAGATGCTTCTGAATTTGACACAGGGAATTATTCATAATAACACAGTCCAATAACTGTAATCTATCTCTAACAAGTCATCCATGTGTACAACATAATGATGTCTTTAGGATGAACCTGGTCATGATTATAAAGCAAAAGAGATAAAAGAGGAAAAGTGAGTTGGTTGTTATCTATGGGAAATGTCTTTTCCAAAGCTCTCATGATGTGAGGAGCACCTGCTTGGTAAATAGGTGCCTGCACTGATTCTAATGTGTTTACACCTTGCAGGATGGGGGCACTGCCCTGCTGGCCGCCAGTCAGTATGGGCACATGCAGGTGGTTGAGACCCTGCTGAAGCACGGAGCCAATATCCACGACCAACTTTACGTGAGTACACTTTCAACAGGACATTAGGTGGGCCCTTGCCCATCCACTCATCACATGTACTATTGCAGTCTAAATTTGGATGCCAGAAATGCCAACTTCAAAAACATTTTAGGGGCACCTGGGTGGCTCAGTTGGTTGAGTGTCTGACTCTTGTTTGCAGCTCAGGCCCCATGATTGTGAGCTCAAGCCCCGTGTTGGGCTCCACTGTGGGTGTGGAGCCTACTTAAAAAAAATTTTTTTTTTAAATGAACAGTAGAACTTTAATCTGAAACATCAAAGGAAAAGATGTAGTTAACCAGATGAGGTTTTTCTGTATAGAAACACATAATCGTGTTTACCCATGTTGGTTATACCCTTTTAAATCTCTTGTACGTGAGATATTTCATATAACTTATGCAATTAGGATCTTCAAAAACTTTGTGACACTTGCTTATTCATAACATAACAAGCACAGCATATGGACTTACTGAAAACCAAAATAATGCTCCTGTTACAAAGTTATCGAGAAGGAAGGGCACAGAAAAAGGAGAAATTAAATTATTGGGAAGACAAGTGAGCTTGGGTAGTTGAAAACCTGTGAAATGCATGGACACCATTGAGCTTTGAAAGGCAGCTACTGCTAGCGTGGTCTGTTTGCAGCTAATTGGCAATTAGCACATTACCCAAAGGCTCTTTTAATTGTCCCTGTAATTCCATAGGGTTTATGATGAACGTTTTTCTGCTTTTGGACAAAAAAATAAATAAAATGTGAGAAGATGAAGTGACTTGACAGAATCTCATGGTGAGGAGTGGAAGAATTCCTACTTCCAATTATCTAGGAATCACATTTTAGGCTATCATTACTAGCCATTTAGCCCTATGGCAGTATTCCTTCATAGCCATGTAATGAGATGTGTAGGTGTGACATTTTACATTTGAAGGAGCTTTCCTGAGTTTACATGATTAACTGACAAACCCCAGACCTCTCCGAAGCACATAGCCACTAGCGCCACCCTTTGCACTTCAAAATCTGTAACACCCTTTGAACCTGCAGCTTTCCCAGCTGAATGATTGAATCACTTGACACTGGTCTGAAAGGGTGGTTCTCAACGCTGGCTGTCATTAGAATCACGTAGGGAGCTTTAAAAGATTCCTTCCAGGCCCACTCCAGACCAACTAAACCAGAATCTCCAAGGACACAACTGAGAAGCAGGTGGTTCTGATGTGTGCCCACGTCTAAGAAACACAGGTTACAGCTTTGACTGTTCCTTTGGCTGTGTATAATGAAGTATATCTGAGAGCACGTATGAGTATATGTGTGTGGGGGTTGGATAGGAAGAGCCCAAGTTTTGGAAAAGGAAATGAGTTGTGATATTCCTAACATTACCGTTAGTAGTCGGCAATCCAAATGGACTGGCATATTTGCACTGTTAGATAACATTCTTCCAAAAGACTCATCAGAGTAGCACGTGATCTTAGAAACGTAGAGTTTGGGGAGAGCCCATTCCTGTAGTAAATTCCTGTTATAAAGTGACTCAAGAAATTTAATGCACTTGAACTTCCTTTTACACTTACCCAAACAGTCCAAATGTAAATGTTTCTGCTAAAAACAACTGAAATGCAGGAGATCCCAGTCAATGACTCCCGCAAGCTTCTAGGAACAGAAATTTGGAATACACAGAAAAATGTGATGTTTGGATATCCATTTTAGAAAATTCCCAAGAGTTAATAGCTGCTAAGAGCATGGTGGGTGTTCTGTGGCAATGCACACAGTAAGAAGGAGCTGAACATTTTATCCCCTTACCAAACATCTGCTTAAAAATCTGTACAGGCTGAGTAACTTGCCTTAGGAGGAGTCTGGCAGCTCAGGGGATACCCACTAGCACCGTCCACCTGGTTGGACTTGCAGGGAAATGTGCTTTGTATCTTTACTTGCGGTTAACATTTCTGGTGGGAGGAGTGGTAATTAACTGGGTTAGCTAGGTGTTTTCCACTCGGATGTGCTCAGGTTTTCCACTGCGGTCTAAAAATGATGAAGCTTACCACGTTCTGTGAACACCATGAGAAGTGACATTCTGGGGAGGATGCATGCTCTGAACTGACTTCTGTATTAGCTGATGCTACCAATGACATGTCTTTTAAAAACTTTTTTTTATGTTCTTTATTTTTGAGAGACAGAGAGAGACAGCGTGAGCAGGGGAGGGTCAGAGAGAGAGGGAGAAACAGAATCCGAAGCAGGCGCCAGGCTCTGAGCTAGCTGTCAGCACAGAGCCCGACGCGGGACTCAAACTCACGAACTGTGAGATCATGACCTGAGTGGAAGCCAGACGCTTAACTGACTGAGCCACCCAGGCACCCCTGACATGTCTTTAATAAAGAAGAAATGCGCAGAAGACACAGACACTCAGTTAAAACACAAACGAACAGGGGCATCTGGGTGGCTCAGTCAGTTAAGCATCTGACTTCAGCTCAGGTCATTATCTCACAGCTCGTGAGTTCAAGCCCCATGTTGGGCTCTGTGCTGACAGCTCAGAACCTGGAGCCTGCACCCAATTCTGTCTCTGTCTCTGTCTCTGTCTCTCTCTCTCTCTTTCTCTCTCTCTCTGCCCCTCCCCCGCTTGCATGCTTCTCTCTCTCAAAAATAAATAAACCTAAAAAAATAAAACAAACAAACAAAATCACTAAAGAAAATTGGAAGCAAGCACTTGCTTTGGAGTTTTGTGCAGGGTTGCTTAGTTGTTTACAGGTGTTGTTGGTGTCCGCTGGGCTGTCAGGGAGCAAGTTCATGGATATTCTTACAAGGGCAGTTGTCCTGAAAGCATCTTTTGTCTCAAAGCTTAGAGAAACTGCATGTTGGGGTGTTTATTGATAAAGGGACAAGAAAAAGAAAGGGGTAGGAAAGATCTAATTAAAAGGACACCTTGGGGCACCTGGGTGGCTCAGTCAGTTGAGTGTCCGACTTCAGCTCAGGGCATGATCTCACAGTTCACGGGTTCAAGCTGTCAAGCTGTGCTGACAGCTCAGAGCCTGCAGCCTGCTTCAAATTGTGTGTCCCTCTCTCTCTGCCCCTCCCCTGTTCACACTCTGTTTCTCTCTCTCTCTCTCTCTCTCTCTCTCAAAAATAAATAAACATTTAAAAAAAGGACGCCTTTACTTCTGATACATAAAAATATACCAAATAGGTTTGAAGGACTTTGTTGTTGTTTATTAATAGACTTTTTTTTTGGTTTGCTTTTCAACTAATACTTAGCTCTTGACAAAAGAATGAAATGGAAAATTACGTTAAATGTAGGTATTTTTTAAACTAATTAAAAAGGGGATAAACCCTGAGGTCACACAACAAAAGCAGAAGACAGCTAATGAGACGTCTTGTCTGCAGAACACAGACAAGAGAAAAATGATGACTGGCTATTTGAACAGGCTGGGTGCTACCGGCAAGTGGGTGGATTGTAAGCATCGTGATCAAGATTTTGTAGAGTGAACGGTCATTACGTATAATTTATCCTTATAAGACTGAAACTTTACCTTTTAACCTGACTTACTGTGATATTTTAGAACTGCTCTTCAGAGAATAAAACACTAACAATGAATATGAAAACAAAGTGGGAAAGTTTTATTAAACATATGATTTTAAATCAATTGTCTTTTAAAATAAACTCGTGAGAGCTGATTTTAACCCTTTCATTTTGACCTGTCTCAGGATGGAGCCACGGCCCTCTTCCTAGCCGCCCAGGGTGGGTACTTGGATGTTATTCGATTACTGTTGTCTTCAGGAGCCAAAGTCAACCAGCCAAGGCAGGTAATGTCCGCGTGGGCAGAAGGGAGGGTGGGTGGGGCCTGCTGTCCTGGGGCAGCGCCTAAGATAACCAGTCAGCTCTGGGCGTCTTTAAACCCTTCTGCCTCTCTGATGAAGTTAATCTTTGATTGGGGTTTCTCCTGCTCTTTGATTTGGGCTCACCTGAAAGCTTGTGACGTCAGGCTGACTTCACCATTTACTATTTTTGAAACATGGGTGTTTGGTGTCTGAGGTCAAGTGCCTACTTAGCCACCTCCTGTTCAAATAAATTATGGCTGCCCTGAGGTCATGAGAGTGGACTAGCCTGGGACATAGGTAAATAAAGGTGAGTCAGGTAACCTTGCCCCTGCTCAGTTCCCCGCTGATATGATGCCTTATCTCTTACCCCCACTTCTTCTCCCACCAAACCAAAGAAGAGCCCATTAGCCCAGTGGGAATCATTCATGGGTTCCGTGCCTCCATCCCTCACAATTATAATACTGAGACCACTTTTACCATGAGCAAGCTAACATCTGGCAAATCAACCAGTTTCTACTTAAAGGAACAGAACTACAAGGTCATACAGGTCACACTTTATAAAGGGTAAGGAACCATCCAAATCTGAAGTGTTCTAATTAGCTTCTCTTAAATAGGAATGATTTCGGCACTAATTAATTTATTTTTAACAAAACATTTCAGATTATAGTAACACTACTTTAAAGGTAGTTTTCTAAGGAAAAATCAAGCTGATTTCTTACCAGTAAGTGACCCTCAGGCAGATTCCCAGTGTAATATAACCTGATATGAGAATGCCCATTTGTTCCCGCAGGGAAGGTTGGTCTGAAAGTGTCATAAATATGGCAAAAGTCTCCGCCCCAGGCTTCTTCAGTCTTTAAAAGTGAAAGTGCAGGGGTGCGTGGGTAGTTCAGTTGGTTAAGCATCCAACTTCGGCTCAGGTCATCATCATCTTGTGGTTTGTGGGTTTGAGCCCCGTGTGGGGCTCTGTGCAGACAGCTGAGAGCCTGGAGCATGCTTCAGATTCTGTCCTCCCTCTCTCTCTGTCCTCCTCTGCTCGTGCTCTCTCTCACAAAAATAAACATTAGAAAAAGTTCTAGATCCAGCTCTGCCAATAACTAGCCGTGTGGTTTTAAACAAGTGAATCAGCCTCTCTGTGAACAAGTGAAGTCAGACTTCTCTGACTTCATCAGAAAATTGGGAGGCTGGGCAAGATGATCCAGGCAATCTCTTCAAGCTCCCCACTTTTGATGGCTGTTTTATTTAGTATTCAATCAGTATTTCTTAAGCACTCAGCATCTGCCAGACACTATGAAGGTGAGATTACATTTTTAGAATTTTAAAGATATTCTTAGATTTAGATGGCCCCAGGAAAACTCTTGGGAAAGGAAACTTTAAGAAAAAGTTGCACTTCCGTACGTGCCAAGAGTTGCCTTTTGGGAATTGGAGTTTAGTATTTTCTTGCTGGCCCTTCTTATTTTGAAAGTGTTGATTTGATTCTGAATCAGAGGCTTCTTTTTGCCAAGGTCAACAAAAGGAACTGGTAATTTTTAGATTGCATACATTTGATTTGGAGGCCATTATTGAGCATACCGCTGTGAAATTAGAAATGAAAGGTTGTCAAGATTATTGGGCCTTTCTGTACATCTTTCTAAAATAATTTCTGGAACTTTGACAAATCAATTTGTGAAATAAAATAGTACCAACCATATACTAAGGTACTGTTCATAAAAAAACAAGTTGATAGAAAAGATAGTATTTCAAATATTGCCTGCATTGTGTCCACTGAAGCCTAAATTAAGTCATGTGATGACACTGAAGCTAAGAAATTAAAGAGTGAGCCAACAGGGCCGTGATGTCCACAACTCCCATGCCTGTTTCCAGTCCTCACACTGAGAATGACCTGGTCAAAGTGGATGACTGGTCCAACAGTGGGAGGACCCCACCTTTGTGTCAAAATCAAGTGACACAACCTTTCAAAGACTGCATCTAATGCAATTGTTTTGAATTATGAGTCCAGCCCTGAAAAGATTGTTATTCAGGAAAAGCATGTTTATAAAATAAGTTTGGGGGGGAAACAATGGAATTTTTCCTTTTTATAGGGTACACTCACCCCATTGTACCCTCAAGTTATAATCTTTTTATTATCCATTGTGAGCTGATAATAAAAGGCTGTCTAGCCAGGTCAGACTAGTCCATGTTCTGTCTTCTTTGAAAATGTAAACTCTGCATTTTTAACTCCCTTCCTAGAAAGCAAGCAGTGTCATAAATATGGCAAAAGTGAAAGCAGTCCCCACTGACTTTGTCACAAGTTATGAGAAGGTTAAAAAAAAATCTGATTAAAAGATTCCGTTAAAATGGCCCGTGCATGGTAGAATATTATATTGGCAGGGCATTTGGAAACCAGTGTTTTATTCTGAAAGCTCAACTGACACATTGAGTCATTGTCAGAAAAAAAAAATTTTAAGTTTATTTATTTTGAGAGAGAGACAGAGAGGGAGTAAGTGATGGAGGGGCAGAGAGACAGAATCTCAAGCAGGCTCTGAGCTGTCAGCACAGAGCCCCATGTGGGGCTCAAACTCACAAATCGTGAGATCATGACCTGAGCTGAGATCAAAAGTTGGACAATTAACCAGCTGAGCCACCCAGGCACACCCAGAAGATTCTTGAATGTATAAAATAAAGACAAAGATGTTTGCCAGATTTTATTTCTTAATATTTTTAGATAAATCTGACTTATGATTATTTTCACAGCCACTCTATGGGGTCCTGATATTTACAGTACATTGCAACAGGATATTAACAAAGCTGATTGAAATGATTCAGCTGACATTTGCTCTGAGCTGCAGGGAATCTGCACTGTAGTAGGAATGGCTTTTCCTTGTAACTCTATCATACACAAACTAATGGAAAACCTTTCTCGAACTTTTGTGACAAGGAATCATGATCATAAAGCCACAGGTAGACTGGAAAGACTAAATGCTTGATTTGAAACTTGAAAATTTTTTCCTCTTTAGTTTGTCCTAGATAAAGAGGTTGGGGCATCTGGGTGGCTCAGTCGTTTAAGCATCTGACTTCGGCTCAGGTCATGATCTCACAGTTTGTGAGTTCAAGCCCCACTTCAGGCTCTGTGTTGACAGCTCAGAGCCTGGAGCCTGCTTTGGATTCTGTGTTTCCCCCTCTCTCTGCCCCTCCCCCATTCACACTCTGTCTGTCTCTCAAAAATACATGAACATTAAACATTTTTTAAAAATAATTTATTTTTAAAAAGAGGTCAGGAGTCACAGAGATTATTGTACTCTATAGTGAAGCTAAAAACCTATCTTCAGTTCTTTCTACATGACCTCACCAAGTAGAGTTGGTACAAGTCAAGTCTTTTTAATCACCAGCTTAAAACGGCTATTTCATCTGTTTTTCTGTCAACAAAATGCTTTGACATATACTTTTCCCAGCGCAACTTATCCACCTTATTAAACAATACTTTCATAGAGTGGCAAAGGTCTGAGTGTTTACCCAGGACTAAGTTTGGCCTGTCATCACCTATCTCTAACTGTCTCAGTGTGCTAATCAGCATCTCCTTGAAGCCTGCTGAAAGGCCATCTCATAAAGTGCCCTCTCTAGCCGCGGTTTGCACTTGTATGCAGAGAAGCTGGGGCCCGGATAGTGATGGCCTTCCCAGGTTGCAGACCTGGAGGGGCAAGCCCAGTGATGGGCAGTGGGAGAAAGCAGGGCCAACAGATTGCTGCAGGGTCCTGAGGTCTTGGATGTAGAAGCAGACAGCAACAGGGAGGCCCTCCTGCTTGCATGCCCTCTGCACGTGGTTGGCACGCCGAAAAGGTGTGTTGACTCCGGAAGATAGCCTGTGGTTTGAGGAGAGCTCCACTGAGGCCTGGAAGGGAGAAGACATAGTGATCAGTGGCTGTGAACTAGAACAAGACTCAGATGCCGGGCCCAGGCTCAGGGCCAGGACACCAGTCCCAGACTGGTAAGGGACCTGCAAGAGCCAGGTAGGGAGCTGGATGCAGGTGGCCGGGGGGTTGGGGGGGTGGGGGGTGGAGCAGCAGCTTGTGAGTTATAGGGATGTGGATATCTTAAGGAAATGAAACACAGTCTGTTTTGCTTATTAACTGCATGACCTTGAGTGAGTCACACTCTGAATTTCAGGGGGTTTTGGGGTTTCTTTCCTTATCATTGTAATAGTTAACAGGGTTATATTAGTTTCAGGTGTACAGCATAGTGATTCAACAGTTCCATAAAGTGTTCAGTGCTCATCGTGATAAGGGTACTCTTAATCCACTTCGCCCATTTCACCCATTTCCCCCCTCCCACTTTCCATCTGGTAACCATCTGTTTGTTCTCTATAGTTAAGAGTCTGGTCTTTTGTTTGTCTTTCTCTTTCTTTTCCTTTAGCTTTTTTTGTTTTGAAATCATATAGTATTTGTCCTTCTTTGACTTACTGCACTTAGCATTATACCCTCTAGCTCCATCCACGTCATTGCAAATAGTAAGGTTTTAGTTTTTTATGGTTAAGTCACATTCCAGTGTGTGTGTGTGTGTGTGTGTGTGTGTGTGTGTGTGTGTGTGCTATATCTTCTTTATCCATTCATCTATTGATGGACACTTGAATTACTTCCATATCTTGCCTATTGTAAGTAACGCTGCTATAAATATAAAGGTGCATATATCTTTTCAAATTAGTGTTTTTGTATTTTGGGGGTTCAGTAGTGGAATTACTGTATCGTATAGTAATTCTGTTTTTAATTTTGGGGGGAACCTCCATACTGTTTTCCACATTGGCTGCAGCAGTTTGCATTTTCACTAGCCATGCACAAGGATTCCTTTTTCTTCACATTCTCACCAACACCTGTTCTTTCATGTGTTGTTGATTTTAACCATTTTGACAAGTATAAGGTGGCAACTCATTGTGGTTTTGATTTGCATTTGTCTGATGGTAAGTGATGTTGAGCATCTTTTCATGTGCTATTGACTATCTTTAGATCTTCTTTGGAGAAATGTCTGTTCATGTCTTCTGCCCAATTTTTAATTGGATTATTTGTTTTTTGATGTTGAGCTGTGTAAATTCTTTATATATTTCAGATACTAACCCTTAGCCAGATACGTCACTTGCAAATATCTTCTCCCATTCAGTAGGACGTCTTTTAATTTTGTTGTTTCCTTTGCTACAAAGTTTTTGTTTTGATGAAGTCCTGGGTTGTTGTTGTTTTAATCTGTAAAACCAGGATAATTATGGTACCTTTGCCATTATCATTTCTATTTCATCCTGGCCTCACTGGAAGAGAAAACCCATCAGGAATCATGGTTGCACTCTTTCTCTCATGAGCCATGTAGCCCCTGTCATCTCAAAGTCCCCTCTCACCCCTTTTCCTCTCCCTATTCCTTTTTATTTCTAGCATCTTCTGCTTACTCATCTTGTATATAGTCCCTATAGGTCAGACTACCAAACTCTTGGGATAGCCATGTCATTGTTGCCACTAGGCTCTGCACACCAGGCCACAGTGGACTGGCTGGCCTGTCCATCCTTGGTCTGATCACCTGTGGGTAGGGAGAATGGGGTGAGGCTGAGCAATGGAGGCATCTGGTAACATCTTTTACAGACCTATTTGCTGGACTGGAGACACCAAGCAGGGACCCAGTAATGAGAAATAGGCTCTGGGTCAGGATAGCACTGGTAGCAAAGTTTTCTTGATATTGAACCCCCTCTGCTACTAACCAGATTCCTTATATCTCTTGGACCTCCAACTTAGAATAGAACTGGTCCCTAAGACTTTGTCTGGCTTGAAACTGGAGATGGAAAAAGCCTAAGTGTGAGAACTAGAAGCTGCAAAAGCAAAAAGCTAGTGCTACTAAATATACTCATGACTATGGAAGGTTTTAATTCTTTTTCTAAGAAATCTCTAGGACCCTAACTAAAATGATATACATTTAGTTTCCAATACAAATCATGTCATATGCGCCATCTCATACCAGGATCTATCAAAATGTATTAGACAATATTCAAAAATATTATATCAGATGGAACCAGGAGATAACCAAGTCAGAAGGAACTATAAGTCCAAGTCATCTGTGTAATCATCTGTCCAGCACATGAATCCTTTCTCTAGCAATCCTGATAAGTGGTAATCAGCCACCAGCAAACCCCTCAAGTGTGGGGGACTCATTACTAACTCATCAGCTTATTTAGTCTCTAACCAGCCCTCACTACCACCTCTGTCTACACTGAGCCAAAGTCTTTTTTTTTAAATTTTATTGTCAAATTGGTTTCCATACAACACCCAGTGCTCTTCCCCACAAGTGCCCTCCTCCATCACCACCACCTCTTTTCCCCCTTCCCCCTTTCCCTTCAACCCTCAGTTCATTTTCAGAATTCAATAGTCTCTCAAGTTTTGCATCCCTCTCTCTCCCCAACTCTCTTTCCCTCTTCCCCTCCC
>NC_043713.1:46598161-46697679 GCF_006229205.1 Suricata suricatta
AAATGTGCAGATTCAGTGACCACATTCTAAGTAGACATTAGCCAGCCCTGTGCTCAGCACCTTTCTACATGGTTTCCTGTACATGACTATCTCTGGGAAGCTAACATTTTTGCAGGAGAGAACCAAGGCTCTGGGCGATTTGCCCAAGGTCTCCTAACCATGAAGTAGTGACTTTTTTTTCCACCTACTGTGATCATTGCAAATTAAAGTGATAGAAGTTAAGTGTTAGCATTACTGTTATAAATTGATGATATTAATAGTTGTCCCAGTACATCACCTCTCCGCATTTTCCCACATGTTAGTAGTAAGATCATTTTACTGATAACCAAGCCCTCGGAAAGCACAATGAACAGGCCACCTGCTGACCTCTTTGGCGCTGGCTGCCTTTCCTTGCCTGCCCTCTGGTGGAGATAGTGAGAAAGAACAAATGAACCCAGAGCAGACCAGGAGGGACAAGAGCTTCCAGCACCCAGCCTCCCTCTCCTGCCCACCCTCACCCACACCCCTTAATAAACGCCTACCCCTTGGGCTGCATTCAGCTGGATTTGCCAGGCTTCCTGAACCAGCCATACCTGTCCAAGTCACTGCACCTGTAAATGCTTCTCCTTCTACATGGAATACCCTCCCCCCAACCCCCAATTGGCAAAATCCTAGTCCTCCTTCAAGGCCCAGCTCAGATATCACCCCAACAGTGAAGCTGACTCCTGTAGCCGCCCCCCCCCACAGCAAGCAAGCCCCTCTTCTGGCTCATCCTGGGCACTTTTGTCCATATTTATTATAGCACTGTAATCATCCTGCAATTTCCATGCCTCTTCTCCACTAGACTGAGTTCCTTTGAGAACAGAGGTCATGTCCTATTTAGCATTCTGCCAGAGATACTTAATAATGGTTGGTTGGTAGACTGAATAAATGAATGAGCCTGAATTGGGAGAATCGAGTTAAATAATAAATGTAGACATGCTTTGTAAACAAAAGTACAAATTAAGGTACTATTTCTATTCTTAGTAATAAATAATATTCAGATTCAAGAATATTTCAAAGAGGCCCTTATAAAAGTATGAAGTTTCTCTTGGTTCCTCCTTCTTCCATGCTTTGCTTCAGTACAGAGGTGGTGCCTGTGTCATCCTACCACCCCCCAGCAGCCCCCGATCCTTCTAGGCTCCCGATTTGCCACCACCGACCACCCTGCTCACATGTCCTTGTCCTCTGTTTCTTTGCTGGGACAGCAGTGGGCAGTCATCCCGTGCCTGCTGTGGATAGTCGACTGGAGTTGAAATTACATACTACAACAGAAAATGAAACTTTATGTCTCTGGCTGAATCATCTTGCTTTTCAGCCCTCATCCCCACTGATGAGTAATTCGGTCTTATCTGACCAAAACAGTTCCTTCATTACCTCAGAGTCTAAGTTGAGTCAGTCCTGGCTCCTCCTCCCTCTTCCTGCCCTGCCTTCCAAAAGTGGCCCAAGTTCTCAGAGGTCAGACTATCACCCTGGCATTAGGGTGGGGTGGGGACACTCATGTCTGGTCCTTGTGCTTATTTGTCCAGCCTCTCCTGTGAGTATCTACCTTGCTGGCCTGTCATTGTGAAACCATGGCCTTCTGTGGCCTTATCTTTCCAACCCCAGCACTTCCGATTTCCCACAGGCAGGCAGGGGCTCCTGGGTGCCCAGATGCCTGGTGGCTGTGGACCAGGGGCACTGAGGGCCTGTCTCAGGTCCATTGGTCCAGATTCCCTCACCCATTTTTATCTCTCAGGCACCGGCCAAGAGCAGAGCTTCAGTTTTTCTGGGTTTCATCCCAAGAATAGGAGAAAATCCTTTCCCATCTGGAATTCACCATAATTTATCTGAGTGTTTCTACCCCCCCTAGATTCAACCCAGGAGGAAAACATGGGCACTCCTGCCTGACCTCCACTTCTGCCTACTCCTTGTCTAGAGCTTCCTTCCAGCACTTAGAAGGGTTTTCTCTTTTCCTTTCTGTCTGGCAGGAACCACCCTCCTATCAAATCCTTCTCTGTCCCTTGGATATGTCACCTTTTCTTCTGTGGAGCAACCCATCTCCATCACACTGTGGAGTCCCACCCATAAGTGTGGAGCACTTACAGCCCAGTGCTCACATAAACAGGGTATTTGGGGGAACAATACCCAGAAAAATATAGTCAGAAATGTTCTCTATACCTCGCTAGTGTACATGCCTTCCCAGAAGAAACAATATCACATCCTGCATAAAACTAAAGTCCCTAAAACTGATGTGGCTGAGGGTGACTGAGTGGGCGGGATTCTAGACACCAGAAGAATAGGAGATCTGTTGTTAGTTCTCTGATCCTGTGCATCACCTCAAAGAAAACTGCCGTCTCTTCTGTGGGAACGAGGGCCCCAACTAGGAAGGGTGTGTCTTGTGAAGCCACCAGTAAAGCAAACAAAGTCTGGGAGGGAAATAAAGACTTCTCCTCCCTGAACTTGTCAAATTTGGTTCTGTCTTGCCGAGCCACTCCACCCCTTCCCACCCGTGTTCCGTGCAGTCCTGCACCACACCATGTGCTAAGAGATCCTGCCATTCAGTGTCTGAATAATAAGCCAAAACAGGAATATTGGTAATCACGCGAGTCGTCCAGGCACAGCCAAATGCCAGTCTGCGTAAAAGGGTTAAAATCTCCCTCCTCGTTTGTCGCGGGCGGGGGCGCGTTTGCGGGTGCTGCCTTGCTGTTCTGTGGCTGCCGTGTGGCCCGATGGGAGCAAGCGTGTCCCCTCGCCGGCAGGACGGGACGGCGCCGCTGTGGATCGCATCGCAGATGGGCCACAGCGAGGTGGTGAGGGTGATGCTGCTGCGCGGAGCCGACCGGGACGCCGCCCGCAACGTGAGTCAGAGTCACAGCAGCGGCACGGGGGAGGGGAGGGGGGGTCCGGGGGCGGGGGCACTGCATGCACCGAACGTCCAAATTTCAGCTCAGCCTGGCCGTGCGGAGAAAACCCGCCTTCATTTTGTCTGTAACTCAGCTGGGTTTTTTTCCCAACCTCCACTGGCTCTTTAGCAGGAAAGCAGATTCAAGCTGAAACTTAGCAAGTACTGCCCAGTCTCTCTAAAAGAAAAATGTTTAATCTTCGGAGATTCTCCTCCACCTAAGCCGAGTCCCGGGAGGATGTGGGAGGCGGGAGCCAGGGCCTCGGGCTGTCCTTGGAGTGTGTCCCTAGCGGCCGCGCGTGCTCCTGGCGCTGCGCCCCCTGTCGGCCGTGGACCACAGTGCAGAGGGGGGCTCAGGCTCAGTGGTTTACGGATGGCAGTGCCTCTGGGTCTCCACCTCACCCGGCTTCCCCAGCGGCGGAACCCCGCACCCCTACCCCTAGCCACCTAGCCAATGCTGAATTTATGTAAGTCTGCCTAGATGGGCCTCACAGCAGGCCCTGTTGCCCATAGGAACTAAGGGCCCTTTGGGGAGACCCTGCTACCTGACCACACTATGCTATTCGCTTTTTGGGTTTGGTTTGGTTGGGTTGCTCAGTGTCTGGCCTTTTTTCTGTAATACTACCCTTGCTTATGTGAACCACTTCCCTCTCCAGGTCTGAGTCCAGAAAAGGGAAGAGACTCATTCCTGACCACTCTTTCTCTTCCTCTCTTTCTCTCTCCCACTTTCTCTGTCTCACATCTCTAAAGCCTGAAAAGAAAAATCTTCTAATCTCATTTTCTTTTTTCCTTGTTCCACTAAACCTTTAGAGCAGGCTAGGATATTTCCTTTATTACAGGAGAATTCTGGGAGCTGATTCCTCCAAATACAGCAATTGATATGTAAAAGCAGGAGAGAAGGGAATTTGGAAAATCTCTTTCCAAGCCAAAAAGTGATGACAGAAGCTATATATAAAATTTTGAACTTGTCTTTGCATTTCTTTTTAACAGGTTTCAGTCTATCCCCTTCCTACTCCACACCCACCCATCCCCAACCCCTACAGACTCCTAGGGCACACTGGAGCAAGGTTGTACATAAGAGAAGGCAAAAAGAAAAGCACGTTTAAAATTTAAAACAGTAAATATAACTCAATAATTAGCTAAATCATTAAAAATAGTTTAACACTAATTTCTGCTAAGTCATGAACTGCAGTCAATGCACCTTTGATCTATCTGAGTCCTAAAATATATTTATTCTTGATGTTCCCTTGCCCTTTACCCAATGTTCTAAGGGACTAGAAGGGGGGCGCCTGGGTGGCTCAGTCAGTTAAGCGTCCGACTTTGGCTCATGATCTTACAGTCTGTGAGTTTGAGCCCCGCGTCAGGCTCTGTGCTGACAGCTCAGAGCCTAGAGCCCGCTTCAGATTCTGTGTCTCCCTCTCTCTCTGCCCCTCCCTTACTCACTCTCTGTCTCTCAAAATAAAAAAATAAAGACATAAAAAAGTTTTTAAAAAAACATTGATTAAGGGACTGGAAGAGTATGAATTCCCAAATAGCACGGTTCTAAAATAATAAGCCACATATTCTGTTAAACAGTTTTTCATGCAGAACTGCTTAATATGCTCTAAAATGCTCCATAGCGAGAGACACGGCCTCCTTGTACTTTAGTTTACACTTTTTGCCTGTTCTGATAAGCACATTCCCAATTCTTGACTAAGTTTAGTTCCTAGCCAACACATGCATAGCTTAATAATCAACTTTTCTCTCCTGCTCTGTTAAGGATGGTACGACAGCTTTGCTAAAAGCAGCCAACAAAGGGTATAACGATGTTATAAAGGAGTTGCTAAAATTCTCACCCACCCTTGGCATTCTGAAGGTAAGACTTAAAGAGAAATTTTACCTATTTGTAAAGGAGAGGCTAGAAATTAAGAAGCCCATAGCTGAGGACTGCAGCAGAATCTGGGTATAATTCACATGGTTAGTTGCAGTCTTGAAAGAACTTTCCAGCAATTTCCTAATTTTGGAGATTCATGGGCACTCGTTGAAATGAAAAGGTGGTAAGAAGAGTGAACCAGAGTCTGTTATACTTAGTTTTACAGAAAAAAAAAATAGTAGTAATGAAATCACTAACTTGTAAACTATATTGATATATATCTATCAATATTCCACACATCATGAAACACATGATTTGTATCCCACAAAACATGGGGGACAGGTGCTCCTGTTTCTTCCCTTCATTATCTAGAGCAAAGAACCACACTGTTACCTTAGATGAAATAAAATAAGCCCCAATATCTGGACACCTCAAAGAATGTGCCATTCTGGAGAGCTGGGTCTGCCAGGAAGTAGAGCCCTAAAACTCTTTAACTTTTAATCATTTGAGACTAAGATATTTCTTAATTAAGATATATACTAGGGATTGGCAATCTTTTTCAATAAAGGGCCAGGTAGTAAAATATTTTAGGCTTCATGGACCACAGAGTCTCTTGGGACTGTTCAAGTCTACTATCGTAGCATGAAAGTCATGGGGAACAAAGATGGCTGCCTCCCACTACCACTTTCTTTATGGACATTGGATTTCGGGAATTTCATATTTTCACTTAGTATTCTTTAAAGTCTTTTCAATTTCAGCTTGCCAGAACATGGAAAAACAAGCAGCAGGCTAGATTTGACACTGCAGGCTGTAGTTTGCAGACCCCCAGTATACACTTCTGTTCTCTTAAATGGAGGACAGGAAATCTGTTCTAAACTTGGGACAGTGGCTTAGCACTTTTGGGGAATGTGCCCTCAGCGTTTATGGATGTGTAAAAAGTCTACCTGCCCTTGAATGACCCTAGACACCTTTTGGACTCTCTTATCTGATTTAACATATTTATGCTCTATTCTTGCCGTCAGCTGATACAGGACTGCTGTTGTCAGAATGCTGGCCCTTCCCCCCATCCCAAAGAGCAACTTATGATCTTTCATGAGCTTGGAAGCCAGGAAGCTACCCTCATTAAAATTGTTTATAAAGTAAGAATAAGTAGTCTATGAACGTGGACTCTCTGTGAATAAAAGAACTTCAGAAATGGGCTTTGCAATACCTAGTCTTATTTCACAGAGCTTATTTTTGGCTTGGTATTGTATTCCTAACCATGTTGCAGATAGATGAAGTTGACAGGTTGGTTAAGATTCGCATGGGTCCAGTGTCACCAGACAAGTGAGTTGTCCTACATGTTATAAAAACAGGCATGCCACTCTGGAAAGGAAAATGCCACTTAGCTGGAATTTTCTTATGGATATGATATTTTATCTTTTCATGAAATACAGAAATAGTTTCTTATTATTATAGGAAGTAGCTAATATGGAAACTAAAGTTGCATTTAGATGCTATTTGTAGACATATGCACCTTCTGGAACAGATGTCAGGTGACGGCCCATCATTCCTATGTCAGATTTGTTGTATTCTCTTACTCTCTCCTCCCAGAATCTGGCTCCATACCGCACATAGATGCCTTCTTATACTTGCAGTAAATTTCATAAAATGTCAGCCACCTATGCAGCAGGCCCTTCTGTGCTAAAAAATGCTCCAGCTCAGGGCTTGGGGGTTTCGTCGCCCCGCATACGCGTGCCCTGTAACTCCACCATGGTGTCCTACCCGCCTGAGTGAGCGGGGTGCCTATAGCTGCACTGACAGGTCAGCCTGTGGCTTGCCAGCCATTTCTCCGGCCTCTCTGGAACGTACGCAGAAACTGTGTACCCTGTCCTTGAAGGAAAAAAAAGCTTTGACATAGCATTATTGTTTTTCCTGCAGCAAAACCTAATGCATTTAAAACTGACAGGCTGATCATGAAGTCACGTGCACCCTGGGCCAGATTCTTAGTCACTGTGTGCAGATATCTGTAGTCACTGTGTGCTGTGGACCTGAGGACACTGTATTAGGTGCCGACGTGCCTTTGAAAGGGAGCGTAAGGAAGAGTGAAGCTCTGACACGAGTCTCATCACTCAGGCTGGTTTATGATGAAATCCAAGCCCGGTGCTGATGGCTGTGAGCTCACCCCTGACACACACTGTCATTCTCTCTTAGAATGGGACCTCGGCCCTCCACGCGGCGGTGCTCAGCGGAAATATTAAAACAGTCGCACTACTTCTGGAAGCCGGGGCTGACCCAGCCCTGAGAAACAAGGTACCCACCTTATCTTACCTATCTTGTAACTCCTTTGGGCGCCTCTGCAAAGAGATAAGGTAGTTTCTACCTAAGCCAAGATAATCAGTCATATGGACCCTGGGCCAGATTCTTGTTTTGCTTGGGGAAAAAAAATGTTGGCAGTACCTATACTGACCATCTGCTGTGTACCTGAGGACACTGTATTAGAGGCTGATGTGCCTTTGGAAGGGAATGGAAGGAAGAGAAAGGGTCCAACACTAGTCTCCTCACACCAGTCTCCTCACTCAGGCTGGCCCCAGGCCCGCTCAGCATAGTAAGGGCGTGTAAGGCATCAGCAGGTATGAATGAGGAGACCATTTGGACCCAGAGAATTATACTAAAAACCCTATATTGTCAATGGTTACGAGCCAACAATGGTGCAGCCTCCCAGGACAGGGGAAGGGCAGTAGCTGTGGGGAGTAGAATTACGGGGTTCAAAGAAGTGTCCTAAACACATCAAAGTTCTGGTAGTTTATTGCTATCCTGCATAGATTGGATGTTCATATCTTGGGAACTGCTTGTGTGTTATTTGGAGAGTAGAGGAGAAAAGGGGAAAAGTCACTCTTACACTGTTAATGGGACTTTGCGCCTCTGTTACAAAACCAACCCGTATTTTTTATAGGCCAATATCCTTAGTTTACAATTAGATCAAATGTGGAGCTGCGAAGATGCCCATAGAGAAAATGATTATCATTGCATTTTTTCCCACTCAACATCTGCATTAGCTGTCAGATGTAGCACCGGGCAGGGGAGAGCAGCCTGGGGAAAATGCTGAGAAAACACTAACCTACAAACTTTTAGGGGCGCCTGGGTAGCTCAGTAGGTTAAGTGTCCAACTCTTGATTTCAGCTCAGGTCGTGATCTCAGGGTTCATAAAATCAAGCCTCAAGTGGGGCTCTGCACTCATGTCAGCAAGAAGACCTCCTGCTCAGGATTCTCTCTCCCTCTCTCTCTGCTCCTCCGCCACACACACACATTCACTCTCTCTCTAAATAAGTAAAGAAACCTGAAAAAAATAAAATACTAACTTTCCAAGGAAGAAGAGGGTGTGGTGCTTATCGATAGAGGAAGATAGAAAGGCAATTTTCACTTTATACTTAAACACTATTTGAGTTTTTGTAAGCATCTATTGCTCTGTTAATTTCTTTAATAATCAAAGCAAACATATAGAACCTTTTCCATGACATTATGAAAAGAAAAGAAGTGCAATTAAACATGCCAAGAGTCTCTCTCTCTCTCTCTCTCTCCCCCCCCCGCCCCCATTTTACTTATCATGTGGAGTTATTCTTTCCTTGTTCTTACCACCGGAGTGCTTGAAGACAACTCTTCTGCTTATCTCCTTCCTGAGATGCACATTTGTTTTCCATTGGCTGAACTGGCTGTGTGATAAGCCAGCTGAGATCATCCTTGAGCTCTTATCTCTAGACCCTGGACACAGACCTCCTAAAGACTTTGATCTTTCTTACTAAGCCATCCAACACTAAAGGCAAGGGGAAAATGTTAGTACCTTAATATGGAAACTGAAAAATGCAATTTCTTGTTTGTCTCCTGGAATTTCAGCAAATAATCATTATGGGGAAATTCCAGTGATCAAAATGCTGGACTTTGGATTATGCTTAGAGATACTTGAATATACAGAGAGATATATACAGACTGTTCATGTTGGAGTTTCACATAACGGAAGCTCTTAGAGAGCTGGGAGTAGTTACCAGGGAAACCCACCCCCCTCCCCACCCCTCCCATTCTCCAGCCACCCCAAAGAAGCCAGTCTCTTAAAGGTAGCTCTAGAAGCAAGGGTGTTGGGAATGTGGCAGCTACCCAGGACTTTTGAGGGGGTATTTTTCGCCTTCATTCATTCAACAAACACTGAGTACCTACTAGACACCGTGCACTGTGCCTTGTAATGGGGAGACAATGGTGAGTGGAATTCCCATAGTCTCTGCCTTCGTAGAGCTCAGAGTTTACTGGAGAATAAAGACAATAAAGACAGTGATGAGAGCTATCAGCAGGGAAGTAATGAATGCTACTGAAGGCTTCCCAGAGGAAATGACTTCTAAGCGAATGCAGAAGCAATCTTCTATTCCAGGGGCATCAGGATTTCTGGTCTGGGACTGCACAGCAGATGCCTCAGGAGGGGGTAACCAACGGTCCAGATAGCCACTCCCCACACGGTAGCTGTCCTCAGAGCACAGGGGCCCCATGTTCCCAATACTCCCAACTGAGGACTCAGAGCACATCTTCTCCCAGAAGCAGTGGGGAAATAAAGTGTTTTGATGCTGTGGTATCATGAGGATAGAGCTGCAGTCCTGCTCCATAATGAATAATGGCCTTTGGGGGCAAGCCTGCACCGGTAGGCATCATAATGGCCCACACATCTCAGCAACCTGAGCATTCAGTGGGGACCAACCTGGAGAGAATGAGACCAGGTTTTTAGAACTATATGGATGACATATGGGACAGCAATGCAATTGACCAGAAGTTGACAATACAATTTGAGGATATAGAGCCTTTTTTAATAGTAAAGGTCATGGACATTCACGGAGCGGTCATACACAAGAACTGTCACTCAGCAAGCTTGTAGATAGAAGTACCGCCTCTTAGAACTTCTCTTCCTGACCATAGAGGATCCTCTAGCTACCTGCCAACCTGCTCACCAAGGGCCAATAACCCATGCATCACAGCTGAGTTACTCCTGAGTATACTCTGAAACCGGATGGAGCTTACATCTGTCTACCAGGAGCATTTCAGTGCAGGCCCCGCTGGTACGCCTGTACGATGTCTGTTTCTGCAGGAACTAACAGTAGAATTTGAGCCTCTGGAGGGGCCTCTTGTCTATAGTAACACTGCATAGTAATTCCCTGCCCAATTCAGTCCTGCATCAGCATCCAGGATCCTTTGTGATGGGCTGGGGTGTGGCCACAGGACATACTATTCAGCAGACCATTTGTGGCAAACATAATTTCCAGCAACTGCATGCGTAATTCCGGACAAGTGAGGTCCCAGCTAGCAGGTGGGGGTCAAAGAGCAGGACCCAACCTAGAAGGTAGGGACTTCAGGAGTTTCATCGAGGATCAGGGTCCAGACAAAGAAGGGGTTCCAGCTATGGCTGTGCGAGGAAAAAAATGTGTGAAACAGATAACATGGGCATCCAAGCCCTCTACCCCATTCTGGGTGCTTTTCTACCTCTTAACCACCTCCCCTGAAGTCCCAAGATCATCCTGTGATTCATCTATAACAGCAGTTCTCAAAGTATGGTCCACGGACCCTGGAGCGTCTGCAAGACTCTTTCAAGAGATCTAAGAAATCAAAACAATATTCTTTTTTTTTCTAATGTTTATTTACTTTTGAGAGAGAGAGACAGAGTCCAAGCAGGGGAAGGGCAGAGAGACTGAAGCAGGCTCCAGGCTCTGAGCTGTCAGCACAGAGCCTGATGTGGGGCTCAAACTCCTGAACTGCGAGATCATGACCTGAGCCGAGGTCGACGCCTAACTGACTGAGCCACCCAAGTGCCCCCAAAACAGTATTCTTAATAATACAGAGATGTTATTTGCCTTTTCCACTGTGCTGACATTTGCTATAATGTTGGCATTAGATTAACTGGCACCCTCCACATCAAAGCAGGGGTATAAACTATACCAGCAAATGATTTTACAAAACTTTGTAAGTTATTTTACAGATTTTATAAATTATTTTTCAAAAATCCCAGTTTTACTTAAGAACCTCTTTGATGAAGCAGTTAGAAATTTTAATTATATTAAATCTTGATCCTGGTTATATATCTTTTTAACACTGTACATAACAAAATGGAAGTATGCATACACCACTTCTGCTATATCTGCCATGCAATGGTTGTCTCAAGGAAAAGCACGCAGGTGATTGTTTGAATTGCCAAATGGGCCAGTTGCTTTTTCTTGGAACACCATTTTTATTTCAAAGAACAACCTGTGTCTGCCATGTGAGCCTGAGAGCTTCCCAATTCACTTACAGGCTCTCCTGATGAATTGGTGCTGACATTAATGAGTGTGATATTTTGAGATTGTATGATACAATGTGTCAACATTTGGAAGAGCTGTCACTGAACGAATATTTTCCAAATAACCAGTGTGTGATGTGACAAATCATGCATGGGGAAACATTCTACCTGTAGATAGATAGATCTATGGATTTTTAAGGTAAAAAGTTCATTGATATAGTTTCAGATTCCACACTGATATTACCTTTAAGAAACTACCAACTGCTTCGTATTGGTGTGGCATCAAAGAAGAATATCTACAATGATCTGAAAAGGCTCTTAAAATTTTTCTTCCTTTTCCAACAACCTATCTGTATGAAGCTGAATTTTCTTCAGATGGGCTTTAACCAAAACAATGTATCACAATACATTAGATGCAGAAGCAAATATGAAAATCCAAATGTCTTCCATTGAGCTACACATCCAAGAAATATTCAAATCTAGGGGAGCCTGGGTGGCTTAGTCAGTTCAGCATCAGACTTCAGCTCAGGTCATGATCTCACGGCTCATGAGTTCGAGCCCCATGTCGGGCTCTGTGCTGACAGCTCAGAGGCTGAAGCCTGCTTCGGATTCTGTGTCTTCCCCTCTCTCTGCCCCTTCCCTGCTTGCACTCTTTCTCTCTCTTAAATAAATATTTAAGAAAAATTTTTAAAGAAATGTGCAAATCTGTTAAACAATGCTACTCTTCACACTAACTTTTTTGTTTTTGAAAATTTCGTTTTTCATAAATGCAGTTTGTTAACCTGTAGTGAATATATTTTTAAATGTTCTTATTTTCATTTATTTTTTTTATTTTTTTATTTTTTTTTAATTTATTTTGGGGAGAGAGCATAAGCTGGGGAGGGTCAGAAAGAGGGGGAGACACAGAATCTGAAATCTGAGCTGTCAGCACAGAGCCCAACGCGGGGCTCGAACCCACGAACCATGAGATCATAACCTGAGCCGAAGCTGGACGCTCAACCAACTGAGCCACCCAGGCACCCCTCATATTTTCATTTCTAATAAGTTAAAAACAAAAGCTCATTGGGGTCCTCAATACTTTATAAGAGCATAAAAAGGTCTTGAGACCAAAGTTTGAGAACTACTGCCCCCAACGTCAGCTGCATGTGGTGAGGACTCACTCGTGAGATAAATGCCTAGAGAATATCTCTCAGCAGCATGAGAAGAAAGGACACTCTGAAGCTGCTCTTGATCAGGCATCTCATTCTCTGAATGTTTCCTAACTCTGTTTTCTCCTCAAAAGACACCTGTCCTGAGTCTCAAGTCCCTAGCAGACAAGCTGCCCCATATAGTAAACTAATTAAATATAAAGTATCATATTTAACATTACCAGTATTTACTGAGCACATAGTAGATGCACCAGGCATTGTGCTGGAAATGAGGATGCAGTGATTAGTAATACATGGACCCTGGCTGCCAGATTACAGTGTCCTAAGGGGTGTGGCTGAGAGAGAAAAAGAACTCTAACAACGAGGTAAGAAAATAACAGGTGATATTTAGACACTTAAAGGAGACCTTTCATGTCTTAAAACAAGAGTGAGTCCAGTGAAGTTGTTCACCAGCAGAGGAGCAAGTCTGGGTCAGGGATCCCTCTTTGGAGTCCCTAAACCATCCCAACTGTGGGAATTCACTAATACCTACCTTCTCTTCTCTCAGGCCAATGAACTTCCAGCAGAACTAACCAAAAACGAACGTATCCTGCGTCTCCTCCGAAGTAAAGAAGGACACAGGAAGAGCTAACGTAGTTCCATATTTGACTGAAAGATAGAAACCCTACTCACTTTGTTCAAAAAGAAGTTGCTTTTCAAATAGTATTGGAAATTCCATTTAGAAAGGAAATGCTCAGAATGCCGCCCTGGGTCCCTGACCAAGGAGAGTGGAGCTCTGTGCCCTGAGCCAAGAACAGAAAGGCTCAGGGACCCCTGGCTGTCACTTACAACGGCCTGCGACCCCACCGCTGTGGGGCCTGGCAGGTTCCAGAGAAACTTGTTTTATACTCCACTAAGTTGGGTCTCTCAGTTACTCTCTAAGACTTAAACCCTTGAGGGGTTTAAGCAAGATGGCAAAGCCTTTAAAATACTGGAAGTCAGATCTTCGGTGAATCAAAGCACTTTCATTTTTACATTAAATGTCAGTGTACTAAAAGATACAGCTCCCTCATGTTTTTCATATACAGGTATGTCGTTCTGGTGTAGCATGTTTTCTGGTATCCAAAGGTCGTAGCCACATTTATTCTGAATCAGCGAAGTGTAAATTTACATTAAAAAGCCACTTCTGACATTCCACCGTGTGATTTTTCAAAGGCAGACTGTTGAACTATCAAAAAGACAAATTGGTTGTTTGCGAGTTGATCTACATCTTATTCCAAACATGTAAAAAATCATTTTTACCTCGAATCAGTATTGTAGGTAAGGCGGATACAAGCGGCAATTTTGGAAACTCAGAAAATTATAAGCCATGGGAAATTGAGGCTTGTCTCTTTGAGCTTTTATTTTGGTTCTGTTGTTGGGAATCCGCCTTCCCTGCCATAACTCTGTAGACTTAATAGACTGTGCAATCCGGAACTTCCAGCGCCACACTGCTTGACACAGTGACTTCAAGGTCCTTGGATACAATGCGGTATGCGCAAGCACAATGTGTTGCCGTTACATTGCAGGAGTATAAGTAATAAAAGGCTGTTATTAGGGTTACTAGGTGTTCATCTATGCATGTCCTTGAGCTGACGGATTCCAAGAAAGAGACCTGAGTTTTACTGAATTATTCCTTGGAGGGGAATCAAAATTTATGTTCAGTGCACTTTATAATCAATGGTGTCTAAATGCCCCAGTCAGTGCCTAATTGCACATGCAAAAATTAAACTGTTCTTCCATAATAAACCATCTTTACCATAATATACACATGGTATTTCTGTTATTTAAATACATCTTTAGTTTTCATTTTCTGTTTTGGTTTCCATGTTAAGATGGAAGGAAATGTAATCCCCCAATTTTTTTTTAACCTACTTGCAGTGGTACTAAAAGCATTATCTTTAAGCCAATAAATGATCAAATACAATGTTTGAAATTGTAAGATATTCTCTTCAGGTTTGTTATGATTGATAAAATAACCAGTCAACAGAAATAAGCTTATTTTAATCAATATCACAAACAAAGGCAGAAATGAGCAGCCCACAGAGTTTCCAGGAATGCCTGGAGCCTGACCAGCTATACAACAAGTCAGCAGTATAATTTTGAGATAAAAATTCACAAAGATCTGTCGGTATTGCTACAACACCCAGATGTAAACCCTTTAGTAACTATAAAGCAGTGCCAGTTGCCACCCTGACGTTCTTTTACTTAGCAAAGTAGTACAAATAAACACTTTCCCCCATGGGAATTTCACAAAACTATGATCATTTTGAAGAGGAAAATAGTGTGCCCTTAAATGCTTTATATATTTCCCCTTCTGTTAGCCCTGAGGCCAAAACTGGTAGCTGATCACTGATATAAATCGAAACAGTATTATGGGTACTGATAACAAAGTTCCAAAAGAAATAATGTGGTGAAATCACAAACTTCATGTTTTCACAAAGATATGTGTTAGGTTGTTTTAAGTGGATAATGTTCTTGATCAATATTAGAGCCATAAGAATGAGTCCAGTAGCTTTAACAATATTTAATGGAGGCCTTCTTACTATAGGTAAGAGGCCTCTAGCTTAGAAGGATCAGCTTTGGTCTGGATGAGATTATGACCTTATCCGTAACACAGAAGGTGATTGTATTAGCCAGGCACCGAAAGCTAAACAAAAGTCTGTTATTTGAAATAAAATTGCATTTATTTTGCACACAGGTAGATGGTTCTTTTTTTGGGATGATGACTCTTATTTTATGTTCATCTAATTCATAATTCAATGAGCTCTGCATTCCTAAGACAGAACTAGCAATTCCTATGCAAATCGTTTGTTAATTGAACCACAGAAGTGTTCATTACCTCCATTTGTTTGATGACATATTCTACGTTGTAATTCAAAATAAACTTAATGTGCTACCCAACTTACCTTTGCTGCTTTTTCCTGTTTGTTTTTAATCAGAAGTTGTTCCTATGTGGTTTTTAATAGTGTGGAATTTTAGAGTGAATAACTCAGTTTGTTGATAAATATATTGGTATTTGGAATCCTGAGTAGATCTTTAAGCTTTATGATTTCATTATTTCAACTGTGGAAAACTTTGGTCATGATCCCGTAAGATTTTTCATTCAGACAAAAATTCCTGGCATAGTAACGGAAGATACTGGAAATAGAAAGTTTTAATTGTACATTGTGTTAGTTCGAAATCCATAGACATTGTGGAAGGGTTCCCATCATCTAGTTAATTAACACATCTATCACCTCATATACTGATCTGTGTGTATGTGCTTGTGTGTGTGTCTTAATTTCTATTTTTAGGGCCTGTGATGCTTCTGGACTTCAGTCCTTTGCAGTGGCTTTTTTATCTGAACTCACTGATGGTTTTGCACAACTCCAAATATTTGCAGCGGTAACGTCAGGAATCTGGAGAACTCCATGACCATTCTAGCCTCCTCCCCTGCTGCACGCACCCTCTGCAACCACAAGAAAGCTACGTCTTCTCATTTTCCCACACGGGGACACCTCATCAAAGGACAAGGGCAGCCCCAAATGCCAAGCTACTTGGAATCCCACAGAGGTGCATTTTGGGATGGGTTAGCACTGCAGATTATAGGGGTGGGAAAGCAGGGCCTAATTCCACAAAGTGGTTCTGGTGGCAGAACTGGCTGAGCCTCCCAGGTGGTGACCAGATGCAGCCTGCAGGTCATTAATAACAGTGTTAGAAACAGCGGCTAACATTTGTTGAAGGATTGTTAGGTGCTAACCACTTTACCTAGATAGTCACACAAAGTTTTTCTGTATTTTTCTCATTTACCCCTGACAACAACTCTCTGAAATAGGAATTATCATTGTCCACCTCTTGCAGCTGAGGAAACGGGCTTTGAGAGACAACATCTTCCTCGCGTTGGCTCAGTGCTGTTCTCCAGTCTTGGGGTTTGCTTTCTGCAATGGAGGAAAGCAAGGAGAGTGGTCCAGACCGAGCCACGGTTGTAGCATCAAGGCAATGAGGGTTGTGAACACAAGATATATTTTTAAAAATATTTAGAGGTAGAGCAGTGCCCGGCTCACTTAGCCGGTGGTAGAGCATGAGACTCTTGATCTTGGGGTTGTGAGGTTGAGCCCCATCACGGGTATAGAGATAACTTAGTAAAATAAACATTTCTAATTAAAAAAAATTAATTTAGAGGTGGAGCTAGTGATAATTGGTGATTAACTGACCATGGAGAATGAGGAAAAGAGGGTTACAATTATCCTAAGGTGTGTTGGGGGACCCTAAGACATCCCCCAGGTTGGGTGATTTGCTATAAAAACTCACAAGGCCCATCATGTAGTCATCATCATATCTAAGATTACAGCAAAAGGATATATAGTAAATGCAGCAAAGGGGAAGAGAATGGAGGAAACCAGCTGCAAGAGGATTCCAAGAATCCTCTTCCAGTGGATTCACACAGGGTGAGCTCAATTCCACATGCAATGAGATGTGACAACATTGACAAGTGTGGTCTCCTGGGGAAGCTCAGTAGAAACTCATCCAGGCTTTTAACTGGGAGCTGTTCACATAGGTGCCCTCTGCCTAACATTTGCCAAAATTTCAGACTTACAGAAGGAAAACAGGAATGCTTTTTATTAGCATTTTACCAACAGAATTTCTTTCAAAATTGAGGTCAATCCTCTCAACCCTTCCACTGCTTTCTTTACTAGGCTTATGGAATATTCTAAATCATGTGTTGTCATTTCAACAGTCCTCACAGCATCTTCACCAGGAATAGATTCCATCCCATGAAATCACTTTCTTCGCTCACTCGTCAGAAGCAACTCCTCATCTGTTCAGGTGTTATCACAAGACTGCAACAATTCAATCACCTCTTCTGGCTCCATGCCTGATTCTAGTTCGCTTGCTATTTCTACCACATCTGCAGTGACTTCCTCCACTGAAGTCTGGAACCCCTCAAAGTCATCCATGAGTGTTGGAATCAACTTCTTCCAGATGCCTATTAACATTGATATTTTGACCTCTTCCCATGAGTCACGACTTTTCTTAATGGCGACTAGAATGGTGAATCCTTTCCAGAAGGTTTTCAACTTACTTCGCCCAGATCCGTCAGAGGGAATCACCACCTATGGCAGCTATAGCCTTATGCAATGTATTTCTTAAGTAATAAGATGTAAAAGTCAAAATTACTTCTTTTTATTTTATTTTTGACAGAGAGAGAGCATGAGTGGGGGAGGAGCAGAGAGAGAGGAAGACAGAATGTGAAGCAGGCTCTAGGCTCTGAGCTGTCAGCACAGAGCCCAATGTGTGGGGCTCAAACCCCCAAACCATGAGATCATGACCTGAGCCAAAGTCAGATGTTTAACCGACGGAGCCACTCAGGTGCCCCAAAATTACTTCTAGACCCATAGGCTGAAGAATGGATATTGTGTTAGCAGTCATAAAAAAAAAAAACATTCATCTTGTTACCTAACTAATGTGGGTCTACTCCTTGATGAATTATGGACAAACCACACCAGGTGGGTTCCCTCACAAAGTCCTGTTTATTTGTACAAATAAGGAGATCATGTGGAGTGACTCCTCAATCAGGGGTGAGCAGGCTCCTTTTACAAGGGCTGAGGATGAATATTCAGAGGAGCTTTTAACATTATAATGAAAATGACAAGCTGAGGTAACTTTGTAGGGCACTTTCTGATTCATCTGAGCTGGCATAGTGCTGGGATCTCCTCAAATGTTTCTTTTCCTGTTCCAGCAATTTGTTAGTTTCTAAAAGATGAAATTGATAGAAGTTTCTAGGAGTTTCCTGAGTTCACAGGGTCAGGGAGTCATGCCAGTGACAATCTCATAGTCCATCAGAGTTCTTGAGTGACCAGGTGCATCGTCAATGAGCAGTAATATTTTGAAAGGAATCTTTTTCTTCTGAGCATCAGGTCTCATCAGTGGGCTTAAAATATACAATAAACTATGTTGTAAAGAGATGTGTTGTCATCTAGGCTTGGCTGTTCCATTTTTAGGGCACACACAGAATAGATTCAGCATCATTCGTCAGGGCCCTTGGATTTTCAGAATGTTAAGTGAGCATTGACTCCCACTTAAAGTCACCTGCTGCAGTAGCCCTTAACAAGAGAGTCAGCCTGTCCTTTGAAACTTTGAAGCCAGGCATTGATTTCTCCTCTGGAGCTGTGAAAGCCCTAGCTGGCATCTTCTTCCAATAGAAGTCTGTTTCATCTACATTGAAAACCTGTTTAGCGTAGCTACCTTCAGTAACGATCTAGCTAGATCTCCTGGGTAACTTGCTGCGGCTCCTGCATCAACACTTGCTGCTTCACCTTGCACTTCGATGTTCTGGAATAGAACTGAAGAGAGTTAGAGCCTTGCTCTGGAATAGCCTTTGGCTTGAGGAAATGTGGCCAGTTTGATCCTCTATGCAGACCACTCAAGCTTTCTCCATAGCAGCCATCAGGCTGTTACTCTTTCTTATCACTTGTGTGTTCATTGAAGTGGCACTTCTAATATCCTTCAAGAACTTTTCCTTTGCATTCACAACTTGGCTAACTGGCCCAAGAGGCCCAGCTTTCACCCTATCTCAGTTTTTAATATGCCTTTCTCACTAACCTTTATGATTTCTCACTTTTGACTTAATGTGAGAGACATGTGACTCTTCTTTCACTTGAACACGTAGAGACCACCATAGGATTATTAACTGGCCTAAGTTCACTATTGTTGTGTCTCGGAGAACAGGGAGGCCTGAGGAGAGGGAGCGGGTGGGGGAATGGCTGGTGAGGGGAGCAGGCAGGACACACAGGACATCCATCAGTTTAGTGCGCTCTCTCTCATCGGGAGCAGTTAGTGGTGTCCCAGAACAATTACAACAGATCTCAGACCATAGCCCGTCCTAACAAATAATGAAAAAGTTTGAAATATTGCAAGCACTACCAAATTGTGACACAGAGACATGAAGTAAACAAATGCTGTTGGAAAAATCAACCTTACTTAACACAGGGTTGCCACAGACCTTCAATTTGTAAAAAAAGAAAAGAAAAAAGCAGTATCTGTAAAGTACAATAAAGCAAAGCACACTAACATGAGGTGTGCCTGCACTTTGTGCCACATGAGAGAGACGCAAGATCTGTGTAATGTCGATGAGCCTGTGAGTTAATGTTTTACTACCTTCCTGGTAAAATGAGAGAAACTACATTTTATCTCTGCTGGGCAATTGGTTTAGTGAGTGTTGTTTCACTGGGACAAGATGCTAAAAAATCAGTGCATAGAACCATATGGAGGCCCTGCTGTGACCAGAGCCGACCGTGTGAGGATTTCTCACGCCATTGTCCAGTGTTGCTCAAGCCCTATACTTTCCTGTGCTTCAGTATATGGAGAAACACACACACACACACACACACACACACACACACACACACACACACACACACCAAGTTATGTGCTCTGTAGAAAAAAAATAGAATAATTTATTTCACATTCCACTGGCTGAGAGCCCGTTTGTGTCCTCAGTCTGCTTAGCATACCAAACACAGTGAGATAAACCCAAACAGAGGTGTTTCTCCAGGCTCTCCAAATGTACTTAGCCCTCAGTTACATTCGTGAAGCATTAGTGGGTCTGGAAAGTCTTAGAATCTTTTCCTGGTGCCCTCACACTTATTTTTAGTAATACTTTAAAGACGATTTTAAAACACAAGTGAAACTGGGGCACCTGGGTAACTTAGTCAGTTAAGCGTCTAACTTAGGCTCAGGTCATGATTTTGCGGTTCATGAGTTCAAGCCCCACCTGGGCTTCTCTGCTGTCAGTGCAGAGCCGGTTTCAGATCCTCTGTCCCCCTTTCTCTCTGCCTCTCTCTCTCTCCTTCAAAAATAATAAACATAAAAATAAATAAATAAAATACGAGTGAAGTCATGTTTTACCAGTTGAAGGAAGCTAATTAAAGATCTTCGGTTCTTACATGCCCTGTCAGCTTTGTCTCCGTCAACAGAAAGAATTCCTCCTTCTCTCTCTGGTGTCATCTGTCCTCCCTTCACTAGGATTTCACCCTCTGATTTTTATTTTTATGTTTATTTATTTTGTGAGAGAGAGAGCATGAGAGGGTGAGGGACAGAGAGAGAGAGAGAACTCCGAGCAGATTCCATGAGCCCAAGTTGGGGCTTGATACCACGAACCATGAGATCATGACCTGAGCTGAAATCAAGAGTCAGACGCTTAACTGAGTAACCCAAACACCCCTCACCCTCTGATTTTTCACAAGGAAACTACTGCTTTTACTCCCACTTCCCACAGTTGAATTTTAAGAACAGCCATAGAAAGAAAGTCTCCAATTTAGGAGTTGGACTCCCTATTTTGGGAAAGATTAGAACTCAAACAACCCAAAGGAAATTAATGGTGTCACGTGACTGACCCCTATAGAGCAGGGAATGCCAATGTGAGGCACTGACAGCCAAGTTTCAAGTTATTCCCACATTGGTAGCATCCTCTCTGCATGGGAGTCACACATAACCCGGGACTGGGTTGATCACCAACTCCAACTCAAGCGTCCTTACTAGGAAGAATGTTTTATCGTAAGTCTGACCAATAATACCCCATCTCTGAATCACTTAAAACCACTGGTGCTGAAGTCATGAGTTATAGCTGTCAGCTCTTTTAAATGAGGATGTCTGTAGAATTCATCTTGCTTAAGTATGGAGTTTAAAAATCTATTACAAAATTTTAAACAAAAAGGCATGTATTTCAAACAAAAAGGCATGTGCTGGAATGTTCATAGCAAGTTCACTGATAACAGCTTAAACTGGAAATAACCCAAATATTTGCATGGTATTTTTTAAATATTTTATTATATTATATATATATTATAAATATTTTATTTTTGACACACACACACACACACACACACACACAGAGCAAGCAGGAGAGGGGCAGAGAGAGGGAGACACAGAATCTGAAGCAGGCTCCAGGCTCTGAGCTGTCAGCACAGAGCCTGATGCAGGGCTTAAACTCACAAACAGTGAGATCAGACCTGATCCGAGGTCAGATGCTTAACCGACTCAGCTACCGAGGCACCTCTGCATGGGATTTTTATACCATGGAATACTACTCAGCAAAGAAAGGATGGATTACTGCTCTGAGCAATGTGGATGAGTCTCTCACTCCCACATCTGACAATGTTGGGTGAAAGAAACTAGGCAGAGTATGATTCCATTTATGTGAAGTCAAGAACACGTGAAACCAATTCATGGTGAAAGAAGTCAGAATTGTGGCTACCTTTTGGTTGGAAGGGGGGTGATGATATTGATTGGGAAACAGCCTAAGAAGCCTCTGCTGTGCTAAAAATGTTCTTTAGCTTTCCTCTGGGTGGTGGCTACATGGATCTGGGGTAACTAGCCCCCAAGAAGGCTTCCTATGCTCCTCTTCTAGTATTCTTGTGCTTATGGAGTTTTCCTGCACTGTATCAGGACTGGTCTGTATAATCTGTAGAATATGGCAAAGCGTAGCCTGACAAGGAGGTCACCTGCTCCCTCTCCCCGTGTTTGCCTAGATAACCTCCTACTATTTACAGGCACTTCTTTTAAGGTCCGCTCTAGCTGGAAATAACCAGCTCTAGCTGCTGGTCCTGGATCTTTTTTCTTTTTCTCTTTCTTTCTTTGGCAACCCATCATTAAAACACGTTATCTGTGAACGCTACAGGACGTTCTATGACATTAGTAGCAAAAACAGGACCAACTTCTCCATCACAGTAGACAGAGTGCCTAGGGTCTCTGTATACTTTTAAGTTCACACAAAAATGTTTTAATTTCTATTTCTTTAAATTAGAAGAAAAGTCAGAATGTAATAATAATGGATATGTAATAATGAAGTCAGCCTGTATTATGTTTGTCTTTATACCAAGGCAGTTGTAAAATGTAACTTTAAGTGGTTGTTTTGGAAGGAGGAAGGGGTACCCAAAAACAAAGGTGCTTAGGGCCCACAAAAGTCATAATGCATCCCTGAGCAAAAGGAGGGGTACTATGGACTGAATCCTGTCCCCTAGATTCCTACATTGAAGTCCTAACCCCCAGTATAAATATATTCAGAGAGATAGGGCTTTTAGAAGGTAATTAGACTAAATGAGGTCATAAGGGTGTGGCCTTAATCCAAGAAGGCTATTGCCTTTATACAAAGAGGAAGAGATTTCTCTCTCTCCACAAACATGTACCAAGGAAAGACCTCTGTGAGCACTCAGTCAGAAGGCAGGCGACTACGGGCACCTGGGGGGCTCAGTTGGTTAAGTATCCAACTCTTGGTTTCTGCTCAGGTCATGATCTCATCATGGTTGGTGGGGCTGAGCCCTGAGTGGAACTCCGAGTTGACAGCACAGAGCCTGCTTGGGATTCTCTCACCCTTCGTCTCTCTCTGCCTTTTTCTGGCTGGCACATGCGTTTGAACACATGCTCTCTCTCTCTCTCTCTCTCTCTCTCTCAAAATAAATAAACTAGAAAGAAAGAAAGAGAAAGAAAGAAAAAGAAAGGAAGAAAGGAAAAGAAAGAAAGAAAGAAAGAAAGAAAGAAAGAAAGAAAGAAAGAAAGAAAGAAAGAAAGAAAGAAAGAAAGGGAGGGCAGGAGGGAGGGAGGGAGGGAGGAAGGAAAGAAAAGGAAAACAGCTGTGTAGAAGCCAGGAACTGGGTCCCCACCAGAAACCTAACTGGTCAGCACCTTGATCTTCTACTTCTCAGTCTCCAGAGCCATAAGATATAAATAGATATATATTCCTATTTTTTAAGCCACCCAGTCTAAAGTATTTTGTTATGGCAGCCTAAGCTAATACAAGGGGAAAAAGTGAAAAAAAAAAAAAAGTCAGCAAAGAAGGGCTGGGTCCATCAGCAATGGGCTCAGATATCACCAGGTGAAGTCAATTGCATCTGAGTAGCCCAAAGACCCAGCTCTGTCTTCATTTCCTGTTATTGAACTTCAGCCTTCAAAGTAGAAACCAGGCAAACTCAAAACCTGTGCCATAGTTAGGCACTCTTTTTTCTTTGCCCACTTGTATCATGGCCTGCTTTGAAGTTTTTAAGTCAGCAGGGAAAAAATGCTTATTTATTAGAAGGATTCAAAGGTATTTTCTTGTAATAAAATTTTATTAACATGAATATACTACTCAAAGCACATCCCTAGTCTAGAAGATGGGGCATAGTCAATGCTTAGTCATTGAGGTAACTGATGAGAAGGTTAAAGAACATGTTTTATGGAGGACAGTGTGATCATCTGTGTTGAATACACTAAGAGGTCAAGCATGACAATGCAAAGGGGTCGTCATTAGATTTAGCAACCCAAAAAGCTACTGCTAACTTTCACAAGGGCCGGTATCCCTCTATGATTATCTCGGCTTTGCAGGGAGGAAAGGAACTGTGTCCTTATATCACTCCTTACAGCAAAATAATTCCAGATCACGATTTGCATGGAATCATTAAACTCTAGAGGGGAATATGGAGTAAATTTTTTATAATCCGACAAACTCATAAATTAATAAAGTATCTGCAACATATATGCTAGACAAATAGGTTAATTTTCTTAATAGTTCTTATGAGTGCATATGAAAAAGAAAATAATAGATAATAAGGAACACAGAAAAAGAAACAAAAGCATTTATAAATGTACAATGATTCTTAAAATCACTCATAATTAATCTCCTAGTTATAATCTCTTATAATTAATAAAATACTAATTAAATCATCACGATTTTTTAAAATAAGAAATAAAATAAGTAAAATCACAGATGCCATTTTTCACCTATCAGAATGGCAAAGGTAAGTGTTGCCAAGGAGGTGGGAATCCAGCACTTCTAGATGTTGACAGCAAAGGAGTAAACTGCAATCTCTTTGGAGTGCAGTTTAGCAAGACTGAAAATTAAAATGCACATTTTCTTTGAGCCATCAATATGTTTTTCCAACAATTCTGTCTGCAAGGACTTAGGCACGGGATGTTCATTACATTATTGTTTTCAGTAACCAAAGTGACATACCAAATGTCCAAAAGGATATTGATTTAGTAAGTTATGTAATGGATCAAAACTATTAACATGAGTATTTCTAGACTTCCCCTTCCATCTGCTAGGTAAAGAGAATTTTGTCTTGGGTCAACTTTCCCATCTCCCTCCCTAAAGTAAATGTCCAATTGCTTTTAGACTTTTCTGATACAGTATCATGAGCAAAGCAGAGGACACAGAAAGATGCAAAGGTTTGCAGAATTCAGACAAGCTTAGGAATATGAGGGAGCACATGGAAGAAAAAAGGTGAATTTTTGCGGTATCATTGGAATCACACAAACCCTTCATATATACCAGAAATGCAGCTTGAGACTTGAGTTATTTTGAAATATTTTTGGCTGGTGAACTATATTTTTCTGACTTGGGTACTGTTCTGAGACTGGCTTCCATCACTCTGGTTTCAGAAATGTTACACACACATAATGAAATCCTATAGAGCTAGCAAAAGTAGTGAGGTGGAAAAGTATATTACTAAATGTAAAAAAAAGCAAGCTTCAAACTGAGTACAGTATGTTCCTCTTATTTTAAAATATTATATTCACATATATGCTTTTGAATGCATGGTTTTCCAAAGATGTTTCTGCATATTTATAAAGATGTATGTCTAATCATTTCATTTTCCCTCTTATTTTCTACTTTATTATTATGCAATGCTTAATGGTGTTTGTAATGATACTAGTATTAAATATTGATTAAACAAATAACAAAAAGTCTCTCTTAGGAGATCAACCACGTGAAAACAATTTTCACAGAAAGAAAAAATATACCACAGTGTGACAGATTATTCATAATGACGGAATTATAAATAATTTTTGATTCTGTCCCTGAAGTTTTGTGTATTTTCTTTTTAAAAAAATTTTTTTTACATTTATTTATTTTTGAGAGACAGAGAGAGGCAAGGCACAAGTGGGGGAGGGGCAGAAAGAGAAGGAGACACAGAATCTGAAGCAGGTTACAGGCTTTGAGCTGTCAGCCCAGAGCCCAATGCGGAGCTTGAACTCACAAACTGTGAGATCATGACCTGAGCCAAGGTTGGACGCTCAGCCGACTGAGCCACCCAGGTGCCCCACTTTTGTATATTTTCAAAGTTTCTACTATATGCATGAATATAGGTCATCAGCAAAAAGCCACATTTCTCTTAGAAATATAGTTTACTTACAAAATATTTCCTAAGCTTTTGGGTATTGTTGAAGTAGTACAAAACAATCAGGAAAACAATGGCTAAAGGTCTTTTTGTTATCTTTTTGGTGAATAGTGGACATAATTAGGGGGGCAAAATTTCTCCCTATCCCAGAAATGTCTCATATTTCCTTTACTCAAGTTAATTACTTAGTAAAGGCTTTTTTTCTTTTTCCATTAGGACATTGCTAAAATTGTAAGGGTAACCAATCCACCACGATCCAAGGAATCCATTACAGCAGTATGTTTAGAATTTGAGCATGTATGGGAATCACCAGGAGAGCTTATTAACACTCAAAGCGGGACACCTGGGCGGCTCACTGGGTTAAGCATCTGACCTCGGCTCAGGTCATGATCTCACAGTTCGTGAATTCAAGCCCCATATCAGGCTCTGTGCCAACAACTCAGAGCCTGGAACCTGTGTCAGATTCTGTGTCTCCCTCTCTCTCTGCCCCTCTCCCACTCATAGCCTCTCTCTCTCTCTCTCTTAAAAATAAATAAACATTAAAAACCCCATAAAACTCAAAGAGCTGGCTCATCCCAATTTTCTAATTCAGTAGGTCTAGGGTGGAACCTCCAATTTGCTTTTCTAACACGTTCCCAGGTGATGCTGATACTGCTGGTTTAGTGATAACAGTTTGAGTCCCTCCAAAACTAACACATACTATTTTATCTCAGATGAATCACCAGGGACAGGAAAGCACACAGTTGAAAGAGAACCAGGAAACCCTTGTGTAAGATCTAGGACTGAGGGTCTAGAGGAAATCCTTATAGTTTCAATGCCTAGCCACCCAGGAGAACATCCCCAGGCTGAGGAAGTGGGCAGACAAGATAGAAACCAAAGCAGACGTTTTGTAAACTGTGCCAGGAATATCACTTGCATCATGGTCCTACCCAGGACTGCGTCTTCAGATGGATATTTAATTGGATATTTCATTGTAAACTGGCTTCCACTTTGGGAAAAGAGATCCTTACTTTCATTTCCTTAACGTCTAAGTGGTAATGACTGATGCTTTTGAAATCTAGGGTAAATGTTACTAGAAATGCATATAATACGCATTATATTTTTGCAAGAGCAAGACTCAAAAATGAAGACGCTTCTTCTTCGTATTATTGACTTCACCTCGAAATTAAAAATGGACTCTGAAACCAATTTGAAAATAAACTATTTAAAAAAATAAAAATAAAAATAAAAATGGACTCTGGTGCCACCTCTGAGTCAACCTTGAGGGCGGGGCGGGGAGTCTTCTCCCGCCCACGGGTCCAAAGCCACGCGACTCGCAGCTCTGCCAGCAGGTGGTGTAGTTCCAGCGCTTTTCCGAAAGTGGGCTGAAAGGCCCACAAAGAGGAGATTGGTTAGCTCAGGAGCCTCGCCCCCCGCTGCGCTCCGCCCCTCGCGTTTCCGGATCACAACACCGTCAGGCCACCGCGTGGCCCCGCCCCATATGTCGCTGATGCTCTGGCTCAGATTCCTTTTGGGGGGGCTGAGTCTGTGGCGGAGAATTTGCTCGGAATGCTAATCGGGGCCGAAATAAATACATATTCCGCTGAGTGGTTAAATAAATACATATTCCGTTGAGGCGTGGGATCGGAATTGGGATAACAGTCTCCAAGCTCCTATGTGCTAAAATCTCATCGCCCACCGTCCCCAGCCCAAGAAAGACAAAAAGGGGAAAACGTTAAAACATCAAAACCGCACGCTTTCCGAAATATCCTCCCAAGCTAGATTCCAGAAGTTCGGCTGCCCTGGTCTCGGATCCCTACCCTATATAGCACGCCCCAGAACCGTAGGACCACGAAATGCGCTCCTGGTACCCGGGAGGACGCCCCACCTGAGCCCCGCAGCCCAGTCCGGCCCCGCCCCCGGCCCCGGATGGGGCCCGCCCCCTGTCCCGCCCTCCCCGGGTCGGCCCCGCCCCCCCCGGACGGGCTCGAGGCGTCCCGGCAAGGGCACCACCCAGAAGGAGGAGGGGCCAACGACGCCTTCCTCCTTCCCTACGAGCGCTGACTCTCCGCCGCAGGCGCGGGTCCCCTCCCTCTGCCGGCACGGGATCTTAAGCCTGAACCGCGCGCCGAGCCGAGTCGAGTCGAGTCTCGCCGATGTCCGCGGCCACGCACCAAGGCAGCATGACCGCGCGCGGCCCAGCCCTCGGCCTCCTACTGCTGCTGCTGTGTCCCGCTCAGGTGAGGGGACGCCCGCGATCCGGGAGGGCTTTGGGGGACGAGGCCGGCCGCGAGCCTGGGGGGAGGGTGGCGGGCGGTGCGACGGGGAGTGCGTCCCGTTCCCTGAGGGGACGCGGGTCCAGTGGCTCCTAGGCAAGTTGGTCCTGCGATGGAACCCCTGGCGCCCCACCCCCCCACCCCCGACTCCGGTTTTTTTTTTACCGGCCACGCACTTTTCCTGTGGGAAAACTGAAAGCGGCTTGTTTGACCTGTCTTGAGCTCATTTCAGCTGTGGTCACCTTATTTCTGGGCTTAGGATGTGGAATCGGGGAAGGACAAAAGTGGGTACAGAGAGGGAGGGATCTTATTTATTTAACCTGCCTTAAAAAAAAAATTATCCTGCAACATGCACACGAACACTTTGTGAATTTGTTTAGAATATCGTGACCACTTTCCCATTCTCCTCCCCTGAAGATGGAGGCGGGAGGGGTGGTAAAGGAAACAAATTGCCAAGCACCAAATTGAAACAGCCCTAAGTAAGTCAGGTTGGTCTTCTTGAGAGTGCAAGTCACTTGTTATTAACTCTCTTTTACATCTTTAGAAACTGAGGCCCAGCCGGGGATAATTGAATTTCCCCTTGTCACCGAATTAACTAGCTCTGGAATGGGTCCTAACTCCCTGGGTCAGCTTTTCCTTGGTTCAGTATCCCAGGTCATAAATGCCTCACTGCTATTTATTATTATTGTTTTTGTTACATAAAATTTAGGTGTACAGCTTTGTAATTTAATATATGTATACACTACAAAGCAATCCCCACCAACCTAGTTACCATTAATCACCATACAGTTGCCCTTTCACCTATTTTGCCCAACCCTCAACCCTCATCCCCTCTGCATTGGTGATTTTGTTTTTGTTTTATTTTGTTTGTTTTGTTAGATTACACACATCAGTGAAATCACCTGGTATTTGTCTTTCTCCATCTGACTTATTTTGCTTAGCTGTCCAAATAGCAAGATTTTGTTTTTATAGCTGACTAGTAGTCCACTATATAAATATTTCACATCTTTATCCATTCATCTGGCAGTGGACATTTAGGTTGTTTCCATATCTTGATTATTGTGGATAATGTGGCAGTGAGTGTACAGGTACACATCTTTTTGAACAAGTGCTTTCATTTTTTTGTGATAAATATTCCAAAGTGGAATAGCTGGATCATATGATAGTGCTATTCTTAATTTTTCGAGGAATCACATAGTGTTTTCCACAGTGGTTGTACCAGTTTACAATCCCTCCAACAGTATTCAAGGATTTCTCTTTCTCCACACCCTCACCAACACTGGTCATTTCTTGTTCCTTTGACATTCTAAAAGGTACAAGGTGATACCTCATTGTGATTTTGACTTAGTGATCTTGATCATCTTTTCATGTGACTGTTGTATGTCTTGTGTGCCACCTGTATGCCTTTGAGGAAATGTCTGTTCAGATGTTCTGCACACTTTTTAATTGGGTTGTTTTTTCGTTGGTGGTGTTGAGTTGTATGAATTCTTTATATATTTTGAGTATTAATTCTTTATCAGGTATATGGTTTGCAAATATGTTCTCCCATTCAGTAGATTGCCTTTTCGTTTTGATGGTAGTTTCCTTTGCTTGCAGAAACTTTTCAGTGTAGTATAGTCCCACTTACTTATTTTTCAGTGTAGTATAGTCCCACTTACTTATTTTTCTTTTTGTGTCCCTTGTTTTTGGAGTCAGATTCACAGAGACATCACTGAGACTGATGTCAGGGAGATTACCACCTATGTTTTCTTCTAGGAGTTTTATGGCTTCAGGTCTTCCATTCAAGTCTTTAATCCATTTTGAGAAAAATTTTGCAAATGGTGTAAAACAGTGCTCCAGATTCATACTTTTGCGTGTGGTTGTCCAGTTTTCCCAATACCAGGTACTAAAGAGATTGTCCTTTCTCTTTTGTACGTTCTTGGTTCATTTGTTGTAGATTAATTTTCCATTTTTATGTGGGCTTATTTCTGGACTTTCAATTCTGTTCCATTGATCCGTGTCTTCTTTTATACCAATACCACACTGCTTTGATTACTGTAGCTTTGCAACATAGTTTGAAGTGAGAGAGTGTGGTATCTCTAGCCTTGTTCTTCTTTTTTAAGATGGTTTTGGCTTTTTGGTATCTTTTGTGGTTCCATATAAATCTTAAAATTATTTGTTCCTGTTCTGTGAAGTGAACCATTGGAGTTTTTTAGGTTATTTCATTGAATCTGTAGATTGCTTTAGGTGGTATGGACATTTTAACAATATTTTAATTCATGAACACAGATTATCTTTCCATTTCTGTGTGTCTTCAGTTTCTTTCATCAGCGTTTAATAGTTTTTCCCTCCTTGGTTAAAGTTATTCCTAGATATTTTATTCTTTTTGAGGTAATTTAAATGGAATTGTTTCATAATTTCTCTTCATGAATTTTCATTGTTAATGTATAGAAATGCCAGATTTCTGTGTATTGATTTTGTATCCTGTGATTTTACTGAATTTGTGTACCATCTACAAATAGTAACAGATTTTACTTTTTCCTTCTGGTTTGGATGCCTTTTATTTCTTTGGCCTAATTGCCATGGCTAGGACTTCCAATATCATGTTGAACAAAAGTGGTGAGAATAGGTATCCTGTTTGTAGAGGAAGAGCCTTGAATTTTTCATCACTGAGTGTGGTATTAGCTGTAGGATTGCCATAATGGCCTTTGTTATGTTGAGGGATGTTCCTTCTCTAGCCACTGTGTTGAGAGTGGATATACCCATCATAATGGGTGTTGAATTTTGTCAGATGCTTTTTCTGCATTTATTGAGATGATCATATGATTTTTTGTCTGTCATCTTGTTGATGTGATGTGTCACATCCATTGATCTACAAATGTTGAACTATCTTGAACCTATGGAATAAATCCCACTTGATCATGGTATATGATCCTTTTCAATCATTTAGATTTGGTTTGCTAATATTTTGTTGAGGATTTTTGAATGTGTTCATCAAGGATATTGTCCTGTAATTTTTTTTTTTAATAGTGCCCTGGTCTGGTTTTGGTATAAGAGTAATGTTGGCCTCATAAAATGTGTTTAAAGGCTCTTCCATTTTTTGGAAGGCTTTGAGTGTAGGTATTAAATCTTTTAATGTTTGGTAGAACTTGCCAGGGAAGCCACCTGGTCCTGAACTTTGCTCGGAAGATTTTAATTACTGTTTCAATCTCCTTACTAGTAATCAGTCTCCTCAGATTTCCTATTTCTTCATAATTCAGTCTTGCAAGATTGTATGTTTCTAGGAATTTCTCCATTTCTTCCAGGTTGTCTAGCTTGTTGGTTTATAATTGTTCACAGTAGTCTCTTATGGTCCTTTGTATTTCTGTGGTATTAGTTGTAACTCCTCTTTCATCTTATTTTTTTTCTAGTCACAGACTGAAAGTGAAGGGATGGAAAAAAAATATTCTGTACAAATGGAAGTGGAAAGAATACTGAAGTAGCTATTCTCCTAGCAGACAAAATAGACTTTAAAACACAGACTGTAATAAAAGACAATGCAGGGCATTTATCACATAATGATAAAGTGGTCAATCCAGCAGGAACATAAAACATTTCTAAACATATATGCATCCCACATTGGAGCACCAAAATATATAACACAAATATTAACAGACCTAAAGGGAAAAATTGAAAATACAGTAATACAGGAGACTTTAATATCCTACTTTCATCTACGCATAGAGAAAAAATCAGTAGGGATGCCTGAGTGGCTCAGGCAGTTGAGCGTCAGACTTTGGCTCAGGTCATGATCTCACCACTTGTGGGTACAAGCCCTGCATCGGGCTCTGTGCTGACAGCTCAGAGCCTGGAGCCTGCTTCAGATTCTGTGTCTCCCCCTCTTTCTGCCCCTCCCATGCTCATGCTCTGTCTCTCTCTGTTTCTCAATAATAAATAAATGTTTAAAAAATTGAAAAAGAAAAAACAAATCAGTAAACATCAGCTTTAAATGACCCATTAGACCAGATGGACTTAATGGATATGGACAGAACACTCAGTCTAAAACCAGCAGAATACACATTCTTCTCAAGTGTACGTGGAACATTCTGTAGGATCGCATGTTGGGTCACAAAACAAATCTCAATAAATTCAAAAGGCTGAAATCATATCACACATCTGTAGGAAACTAGGAATTAATTACAAGAAGAAAACAGGGGGCAGGTGCCTAGGTGTCAGTCAGTTAACCATCAGATTTCAGCTCAGGTCATGTTCTCACAATTCATGAGTTCTAAGCATATAGCATAGTGATGATTAAACCAGGTGAGGATGCAAGAGTGAAGCTCTGGGAATGCGGTGACCTTGTGCCCATCCATTGACATGTCAGTAACAAGGCGGTAGTAAATCAGAAGGGAAAGCAGATTCGGGAGCTTCCCCAGACTGGAAGAACCTCTCAAATTTCTGGGTAGTTCTTAGAAGCAGGTAGGTTTTGCTGCCCCGATGAAGTCCCAAGAGCCAGGAGAAGAGCTGTGGCTCCCTCCTCTGTGTGTGTAGAGGGGGTCCCCAGCAGTGTGGGCTTGTGGAAGGGCACACATTGGGTGCCTGGTTGGGAAGGGGGCAGAGGAGAGCAGGGAGGTGGTTTGGAATGGGGTCAGTGGGTAGACGACTCACTAGCTCTTGCTTTGGACACGTTACTCTGTCAAGCCTTAGTTTCTTTTGAAGACAGACAATACCTTGTAGGATTATTGAAGTTATTAAGTAATATGATATATGGAGAGACCTTATCACTATAGTAAAAACTCAAGAAACAAGAGCACTTCTGTGCCTTTAAGAAAATGCAGCTGTTTGGTTTCCCTGGAGTTTTAGGTCACGATCTAGTAGACAGGGCTTCGGGCTTCACATTGGTAAGTAGCTTTAACTTAACTCTGAAATCCTTTTACCTCAAGGTAGTATCTGAGGCTGATGGCCAATGAGGGCTTGTCCTCCTACGACTTTTCAGTTAGGTCAGAGGTTCATCATGAGCCTCTTGCAGAATGCCTGGATAGATCTGTAAATCTTAACTGGAAAGATTCCTTTGTTATTTTACAAATTAACTCCCTAGGTCTGCAGAGGCTTTCCGGACACCTGAACAGGCTCGGGGAGGAAGGAGCGGGGTCTGCTTTGAGAAGTCTTACCAATGACAGCATCTTGTCTGGGTTCAGTCTGAGCACTCAGGAAGTTCTCTCACAGAATTAACAGACTAAATGTCCTTTGGGGGGATTTTTGCTTTTCTTAATTTTTAATTTTTACAGATGAAATAACATTACTAGACTGCACGTCTTTTAAGCCTTGTGGTCATCCAAGTAATGTGTGTGGTTTTGAGAAATCGCATATATCTCTCCTGACTGTAATTTTTATAAGCTTTTCCTTGAAGAACTTAGAGCATAGTGAGGTCTAGGTAGGAATTAAGCCATTAAAATGGTTTTTCCTGAAGAGATGAAGAATGGTTTAGTTTTTGTACTTGAGAGCATTGAAGAAAACCTACATTTGTCCCAATTTCAGATGGCTGATCTTTCCCAGTCTCTTCTACTCCTCGATTGATACTGTGCTCAGATATCTTATTAACATAAGTAATCAAGGGAAAATGAGGTTTTTATTTTAGCGAGTGGGCAGAATGAAAATGGCTTGCTGAATAGGCCTTTGTACCGCCTCAGTGTTTGTCATATTACACCGAACAAAGAATCCCTCTGGTCTGAAAACAGTATGATCTCTCTTTCCTGGGTAACCCTTCCCCACCCTCCACTCCTCACAAAAGGGAGGCTTTTCAGGGTGTTTTTAGGATGACACATTACCTAATGTGGAAGCCGGTGTTAAACTGTCTCTAATCTGATCATGGGTGCCCCTTTCTGCCCTGACACCCACAGCTCTGTGAAGGGCATCAGCTCTCCCGACCAAAAAAAAAAAAAAAAAAACCACAACAAAAAACAAAAACAAAAAACGCCTTGCCATCAAAACCCTGCCCGTCTTCAAAGGCCCAGTTCAAATCCTACATCATCCAGGACATTGGTTATCCTGTTCCCCCAACTAAAATGCCTTCCTTCTGAAGCTATAAATCTGTGTTGATACTGCTGGGGTTACGTCTTGACTCTGCCTCTCACTGTGAGCGGTCCTGGGCAAGCCAGTGATTCCCCTGGAGCCTCAGTCTCTTCCTCTGTAAAGTCAGGTTAACAACTATGCCTATTTCCCACGGTGCTTATGAAAGTAGAGAGAAATATTGCTTGAATTGAAGTACTAGATTGCAGGCTCCCCCATTCCAATATGGCCAAGACTCTCTTTTCAGAGTCATCAAATCATTGGGCCTTTGTGGGTGTAGGTGTGGGGATAAGATGGCGGAAGAATTCAGAGGCATTGCTTTCTGGCTGCTGATCAGTAATCAACTGCGGCCCAACCAGTTTTTCTTTGCTTGGACTGTGCCTTTTATTTTCAGTTTTTGGAATATTTGCTTTGGCAAGAAAACTTTGGGGGAAAAAAACCAAACAAACCTTTCTCTGATGCAAGGTGCTGTGGGGAGATTTAAGAAGGAAGCTTTAAATTTTGTTCCTTATCTTATTACTGTCCCTTAGGCCATAGAGGAACTCCAGTTCCTGCCACTCACTAGTTTCATGAATAGAAAGTGGTTGCTATGGGTAGTGTAGACACAAAAGTAGATCAAAGGAATTACCTATACAGAAGGGAGTCTGAAAATTGTAAAGTGCTTTGTAAATGTTAATAGTTTCTTTCTCTGTCTTGTTCATAGTTGAGAAGAAGGATGAATACATAAAAATTTACAATACAAAGTAAAAAGTGCTCTAACAAAGATAAGGACAAACTTATGGAGAGTCCATTTTTTTAAAAATAAAATTTGTTTTCAAGTTGGTTTCCATACAACACCCAGTGCTCATCCCAACAAATGCCCCTCTTAATGGCCCTCACACACTTTCCCCTCTTCCCCAACCCCATCCACTCTCAGTTCATTCTCAGTATTTTTAAGAGTCTCTTATGGTTTGCCTCCCTCCTTCTTTGTAACTTTTTTTGCCCCTTCCCCTTCCCCATGATCTTCTGTTAAGTTTCTCAAGATTCACATATGAGTGAAAACGTATGGTATCTTTCTCTGACTGACTTATTTTACTTAGCATAATACCCTCCAGTTCCAGCCACGTTGCTGCAAGTGGCCAGATTTCATTGTTTCTCATTGCCAAGTAGTATTCCATTGTGTACATAAACCACATCTTCTTGATCCACTCATCAGGTGATGGACATTTAGGCTCTTTCCATGATTTGGCTATTGTTGACATTGCTGCTATGAACATTGGGGTACATGTGCTCCTATGCATCAGCACTTCTTTATCCCTTGGGTAAATACCTAGCAGTGCTATTGCTGGGTCATAGGGGAGTTCTACTGTTAATTTTTTGAGGAACCTCCACACTGTTTTCTAGAGCAGCTGCACCAGTTCACATTCCCACCAACAGTGCAAGAGTGTTCCCGTTTCTCCACATCCTCGCCAGCACCTGTAGTCTCCTGATTTGTTCATTTAGCCACTCTGATGGGGAGTCCATTTTTGAACTGACCTTTGGAAGGTGAATTAGTGCTTACCAGGTAGTCAAGAGGAAAACTGGTGAAAGTAGGGGAGAGTTACCTAGTTGTTACTAAAAACTATACAACTATATTTCAAAAGGGTGAATTTTATGGTAAGTTATCCCAATCTTTTTAGAAATGATGTTCTAGATTACAAGAAACCTAAAGAGAAAAGAGTCACCTAATTTTTGCAGAGTATTCCATTGCTGGGACACATCTGGTCTCATCTTGACACCACAGAACCCCTTTAAGATAGATGGGATACTGTGTTCCCTGTTTTACAGGAAATTAAGGATATTAAGGCCTAAGTTTGTCCCAAGGTCACATAGCTGGTAAGTGGCAGACTAGGGGCTTGAGCCCCGGTCTCTGACTTCTGTTCTCCAATTTATTCAGATTCAAAATATCAGTGCCAGATTACTCATATTTAGTAAGTTAAATTGATTGGCAGATGTTCAGCAGATGTTCTGATGGCCAACAGGGCATCTTATTCAGGGCTTGTTCCTAGTTCCAATCTGGCTTCTCCAAAATCCAGCGATGAATCAGGGATGGAGTTAGCCTGGTGGCCTGGCCCTTTGTTCATTTGCCACACTGTATTCATATTACTTAGGAAAAGATCTGTGGACAGTATACCCTCCCATCTGCTGTTTTGTGTTAGTCTTGTGACTTTTGGATTATTTTTCAAACTTGTGGGTGTAAGGCTCAGAAACGTCTCATGCCAACTAGAGTGTGTAGAGTGTGATCTTGGGCAAGTCACTCAGACTTCAAGCTGGAGGGGTTATTTGTAAAGTGAAGACTAGCTGAACCTATCTAAAAATGTGTGAAGTAAACACCCATTTACAGGCACACCTAGTGGTCACACAAATTACCCCTTGTTATGTGGATATGTTTACCACATTAGCTATAAAAGAGTTCCAGAGATTTCCATCAGCAGAAGTCACACCAGACCAGCCTCCCCCCAGATATTTTGCCATATTTGTTTGGTCTGCCTACCTGACTTTAAGGAAACAGCAAGCAGCTTAATCTCTGGATAGGATTCTCTGTGTCTCTCCATCCTGTCCTGTGTTGTCCTGACTGACCAGGCCAGGCCCTCTGCTCCCTGCAGAAGCCTCTCCCTACCCCCTATCCAACCCTCCCTTGCTGGAGCTGGTGTATCTCCAGGTTCTGCCATGAATTTTACCCAATCAGGACAGCGGCAGAGATGAGAGGACCCGGCCCTGCACTCCATGTGCCGTGGGGTGGCCGGGAGCTCCTCTGGAGCTGAGGTCAGTGGTAACTAACGTGACTTGATAGCTGCCTTGAGATTTACTTAAAAAGATGTAAATGGTCGTCATTATTTCCACAAGCAAACACATTAATGTAGAAAGAGGGATGCTCACATTGCATTATAGTGGATGGGACAGCCCGTTTTTGGCCCTTGGTCAATATCTGAAGACACGTCTATACAAACTGAGCTGGAGTTTGAGGAGTGCAGCAGCTAGGGAGCTGGGATAGCAGATAGGCTGGAGAATGCTTAACTTGACCTTTACAATCTTCATTCTCATTGGTTTTGTCACTTAGGAGCCATTTTTCCTCACAGAATCTTCTATGCGCCTTAGTGTCCTTACCTATAAAATACTGCAATACTATTCCAGAAGGTATCAGAGAAATACACGAGGCAATGAGGAAGTAATCACTTGACTTTGTGCCTGGTTGATGTTCACTAAGCACTTTATTATGAGTTAGTTAATACTTGAGATTTACTAAATGCAGCCTGGAGTGCAGGATTCTGTTGCTGATGCTCAGAGCTTCTCCATCTGATAAGATGTGCTTTTATAGAGTTCCCTATCCAAGTCTGTTTTGCAGTTAGTATAGTTGTCGACATATAGTGGAAGGGGCATTTTTTTTTTTTTAACTTGCTGAACTACTATTGTTGAAAGAAACTTTCCAGGCACCTGGGTGGCTTCAGTCGGTTAAGTCAGTTAACAGCTCCAACTCTTGATTTCGGCTCAGGTCCCGATCTCACAAACTGAGATTGGCCTCTGTGCTGACAGCACAGAGCCTGCTTGGGATTCTCTCTCCCCCTCTCACTCTGCCCCTCCCCTGTTACACTTTCTCTCTCTCAAAATAAATAAAATTTTTAAAAAAGGGAAGAAAGAAACTTCGCTATCCAGTCATGTAGCCGGTAATTAAGCATGTTGTGAAATAGCCATATGACCGAACCTTTGAAAGTAGAGACACTCTAGCCTTGTGACTACTAAATCCTCGTTTAAAGCTAAAACAACCAGTCGTTCTCATTTCTGAACTTCTTACATAATCCACTTGAATTCCTTCAACCCATCAAGAGATTTGATGGTTTCTGAGTTGATGAACATTGGATAAGGTACTGCAGAGACTTTGGAAGGAAATAAAACACCTGGGCTTCTGCCCTTTATGATTTTATGGTCTTACTAGGGAGTTGAGACAATAACCAGAAACTACTCGTGGAACCTCTCTCCACATACGTAACTGCAGTTCTCATTCGTTCTACTTCATCCTAGGGCAGGAGCCCACAAATCACACAACCTGGCCAGAGCCTGTTGTTGTGAATAAAGTTTTCTTCATCACCCCTACACCCATCATGTACCTGTTGTCTGTGGTTGCTTTTGAGGCACAGCAGGGTAGTTGGGTATTTTCCACAGAGACCTTTATGGCCTACAAGCCTACAATGTTTAGTTAGTATCTGGCCCTCTGGGGCAAAGTTTATCAACCTCCATCCCAGGGGGTGCATGTAGGAGCTTGTGGGACATAAGTGACAGGAGCCCTGGGCTCGGCACACCTGCTGCCTTGAGCGGTGAGGCTGATGCCTCTGAACACTGGCCAGGTGCTGCCTGCGGCCAACCTGCCTCTGCCCCCGGAGAGCTCACCTGACCAGGGCAGCACACTGCGGTGTAGGCGGGAAGAGTCAGAGTGGACACTTAATGGAGGTGACAAGTCTTGGGAGAGGCTTTTACGATTGGCTGAAATCTGTGAAGAGGCACTGGGACCTGTATGAATACAGCGAAGGGCTGTTCAAGCTAAGCCAAAAGCCAGTCTGTGCACAGACATCCCTCATCCCGATTATTTTGTGAAAAGGCTGTTTAAAAGGTTACCACACCTTCTGAATGATAGAGAACAAACAGGATTAATGGAGGGAAGAGAGTGGGCGGACGGGCTAAATGGGTGATGGGTATTAAGGAGGGCACTCGTGATGAGCACTGAGTGTTGTAAGGGATGAATCACAGAATTCTCCTGAAACCAGTATTGCACTGTGTGTTAACTAATTAGAATTTAAAGAATTTTTTTTAAAGTTACCTTATTTGTATGTTTTTGTGTGTTTACGTCTCTACAGGTTTGCTTGTCGGGAGGAATTAAAAGCCTGATAGATTAGCAGCAGTGAAATCTGAGAAAGGGGGAAGAAGGGGAGAGAAGCAGGAGTGGGGCTCTCAGTGTATTGCATGTATACTGACGTCTGCGTATTTGTGATGAGTGGGTATGGAGTCTATAATTAAAGAAAGTAGGGGCTCAGTTGGTTAAGCGGCTCACTCTTAATCTCAGCTCAGGTCTTGATCTCAGGGTGGTGAGTTCACACCCGTGTTGGGCTCCATGCTGCGTGTAGAGCCCACTTTAAAAATAAAGTCTACAGGGGTGCCTGGGTGGCTCAGTCGGTTGAGTGTCCGGGTTCAGCTCAGGTCGTGATCTCGTGGTTCGTGGGTTCGAGCCCCATGTCGGGCTCTGTGCTGACAGCTAGCTCAGAGCCTGGAGTCTGTCTTCGGATTCTGTGTCCCCCTCTCTCTCTGACCCTACCCTGCTCACATTGTCTGTCTGTCTGTCTGTCTCTCTCTCTCAAAAATAAAATAAAATATTAAAAAAAATAATAAAGTCTACAGTCATTTATTTTTAATGTTTTAGGAATTGGTACAAGTTTAAAATGCTTCAGTAAGATCATTCTTGTGGTTATAAATAGCTCAGTCTCACTGGTCAATGACCACAAGACCAACTATAAAGAATCATTATCCTTTAGACTCAGGTCTCTAGGACTCGAGTGGAGCTTTAACAAGACATGTTGTGCAGCGTGCAGACCCATCGGTTTTTATTGTGTTTGAACGGACAGTCACACTTCTTTGTTCAGTCCTAGTGTAATAACTGACAGAGTGCTCTGTGAAGTCCTTGTTCCTGGGCTTTTCTCTTCCAAGCAGGACATCTGGGCTTATGTCTTGTTTTGTGGTGAAACATATAATATAAAACTGACGGTTTTTTAGTGTACAATTCGGTGACATCAAAGACATTTCGTGCGGCCACCATCCGCCCCCAGCACCGAGCTCATGTTTGCTCAGGTGTGCTTTGGGCTCTGGCAGACCATAGATGTCAGTAGGTTTCATTTCAGCATGGCTTCCTTCCCCAAGTGGCCATTACTGCTGTGAAGTCAGCAGCAGGCACCCTCATATCATAGCAAAGACAGTGTCAGCCACACCTTTGGGAAAGCGTGTGCCCTGTGTGTGAGCTGTTGGTCACACAGCCCACCTGTGGTCTCAGTGTTGGGATGTGCCACCCTGACATTCCCGGGATCCTGGGGTGTCCCCATCATCTTTGTCCATAGAGTCCTAACCACCTGCTCTGCTGTGGTGGTTTGGAGACTAGAAATCCAGGCGTTTGGAAGCCAGCGAGGTTCTTGGAGGGGTACAGAGATGAACCTGGCCCAGCCAATGGTCCACTGAGGAGTGACCCTCGGGATAGCCTGAGTAGGAGTTCCAGCTTCCAAACCGGCCAGGCCATGGGTGGGGCCTGCCTCTGCCATTTTGTGGTGTGGCCTCAGATGAGTCACTCCACCTGTGTGACCCTCAGTTTCCTAATCTATAAAATGGTGGTCTTCTAGTATCAGCCTCATAGATCTGAGAATTAAGGGAGATAACAGGGGCACTCTTAGCAAGTCCCTGGGTGCTGGGCCAGGTGGCAGCGGTGGTGGCAGCCCTCCCGGGAGCAGCTGGAATGTTGGAGCTCAGGGCTGGAGAGGCCATGCTTGGCCGGGTCAGGATAGACCCACTGGGGAGGTGGTGGCTGGAGAGTGGCCTCGGCAGGTAGCGGGGGGGGGGGGGGGGGGGGGGGGGGGGGGGGGGGGGGGGGGGGGGGGGGGGGGGGTGTGCAGGGCCCGCAAGTCCCACTGAATGTGGGACAGAAGATAAGGAGGGATGGGAGCCGAGCGTGCACATCGGAGCGGGGTGAGGTGCCTGGAGCTTGTCTTCGGCAGTGGGGAGGTGGATTGTAGGCTTCGGAGCATCAGAGCTTTGTAGCCTCAGCTCAGGAGGAGCCCCCGGGGCAACTGTGCCTGGGACCCGTACTGAGGTCTGCAGAGGAGGAGGCAGTCTGCATGGGAAGGAAGGGGCGCCAGAAACTGCACCTGCCCCAGGAGCTTCCCCGAGATGTTCCTGGGGCTTTGAAACCCCATGGAGAGAGACTGGCAGTGGAGGAAAGATTGGTTTCCTTCAGAGGACCTGGGGTTGTCAGGCAGGTAACTGGAAGGGCAGCTGGAGAGAAATTGGGGTCCTTTGACCAAGAGGGAGAATGATAGTGGAGTGGCGTTTGTTGACAGTAGCGGTGAAGGGATGCACAGAGAGATGAGGTCGAGAGTGTGGAAGTTGGGGGTCTAGTGGTAGAGGTTCCCAAGGGGGCTGGGGTGCGCTGTACCAGCTGGGCCAGTGACTCTCTGAGCTGTATGTGAGGCAAGAGGGAGCTGAGGGGGAAAAGAGGGCTCCCCCACCAGCTCAGCTGTATGAGTGAGTGCATACCTGACCGTGCCTTGCCTAGGGTGTGCTCAGGAGAGGGTGTGGTGCTAGAGTGAGGACCTTCATTATGCAGGTAATTATATTTTACTGCGAGTCTGTTTCTGGAATGAGAATGTCCCGGTTTGAATCCTGGCTCTGCCACTCTGGACAAATTAGCCTCTCTGTGCCTCTGCTTCCTCATCTGTAAAATGGGTATAACTGCACTTCCTCATCAACTTATTGTGAGGATGAACTGGGTTGAAAAATGAGGAGCACTTGAAACAGTGCTGTACCACACAAGTAAATGGCTTGTGAGTACCTTTGAGCCCCACCGGCCAGGGCTGCTTCTAGATGCAGATGACTTTGGGAAGCAAATCTGTTAGCATTCAGCCAAACACAATTTTCCAGGGCCCAAAGAAATCTAGGTGTTTTATTATTTCAGATGTTTTACTTCAGGACCTCTTTGCTGAGGTCCCAAAGAGTTAGAAGACAATAATCTTTGCATTTGATTGGTTAGCTTTACAGTTCACGATGTACTTCTGCATATATTGCCTTATCTGATCTTCACGCCAAACCTGCAGGGCAGGGGTCATGAGCTGCTGTTCAGGGGGAGCTGCTCTGCGCAGGTTCAGCATCGTCTCCAGCTGCGGACAGGCCCAGCAGGCACAGTGATTGACAGCCCCGTGGGTTCTGAGGCCCGGAACCCAGGACTCCTGCCCTCCCAGGACCCCCTGCCCCACCTCTCTTCTAGCCCATGGGAGGAAACAACCTCGAGATAAAAGATGTGGATTATAAAGGATGAGTGGGAAAGGCACTGTGTCTTTATTTTCTTTCATAACACTGACCCCTGAGGAAAGGGAACTGAGACTCCAGACCCCCGTCCTGTGAGTCATGCCCGAGCTGTGGTTTGGTGAGTGGCCTTCTGTTACTCCAGTGGGTGACTTGCCAGAGTGCCATGCTTGGACCTGCTTGCCCTTTGGCTTTGTTGAGAATTCTGTGAGGTCTGGAGTGGGGTCAATTGTGTTTAAATTACATGTCCTGTCAGCAGTTACGCCACCTCCTCAGCTTTGCCTTTTTAGACTTCAGTAGATGGAGAATTTCCTTTTAGTCAGAAAACTAGAGTTTTGGAAAGAATAATAATTTCCCTGGAATCTTTAGGTGCATGGAAATAATTGCAATTCTTTTCAAATAAAAATGGGTGGAATTTTGCAGCTTCTTGCCAAAGATTTGATATGTAGCGTCATTGAGTACTTGTCACTTCCTCATTTGTATAGTTTCCCTCCCTTGTGGCCTAAACATATGACTTTGAATGAATCCTGATAGGAGTAAGTCATAATTTGTTTGAAAATACCTGAGAAATGAATTAAAAGTAATCTTGACCCCTTCAATTCCCCTCACATATACACCCCGCCTCTGGCCTGTTTTTTCTTTAGTGTTTTTAGGGCCTTTGGTGGGATTTGTATCTTGATGCTGAGAACCAACACAGACTGACTGACTGCCCTGCATATGTGTTGGTCACGTGCCACTGCCACTGGAGGGAATTCACTCTTCAATTCAGATTTTTTTTAATGGCTTTTCCAGGACGTATCTTGGGAGTCATGGTCGCTACTTGGTGGCCTCTGCTTCCCCACGGGACAGATGACTGCAAGGCCGAGGAGGCCTGCGGCCCTGGCCAGCGTGGTGGAGCCCAGTGGCTGTGCTGTGATGATTCATACCGCACCCTCCTCCCCTTCTGAGTTTTCTGGCAGCCTGGTGACTCTCACGCGGGAAATATGAGTGGCTCTTGAGAAATCTTTTATTTTTCTTTTAAGATTGCTGAGGTGGTTTTCCTTAAAGCCAGCACATTCCTTGCTTTCTACTTAAATCTTGAGGATGAGGTGTTCCTTCTTCTTCTTTCTTAGGGTTTATTGGGGGTTTTGGTTTTTCTTTGATGTTACTCATGATGGGCTGACGTGAATTAACCTAAATACATATGGAAATGATCTTTCATTATTTGGAGGTTATATAGTTTCTTATGCAGCTGTGCAAAAATAGTGCCTTAATAATTGCAGACTCACGCACTATCATGTTTGCTTTCCTCTACACTGAATCTTGGTGATCCTTACATGGAACTATAGCTTCCTTTCGACAGTAAACTAGCAGGAACTAGGAATTGTGTAAATACGTAATTTCTATTACCTCCTTCGTTGACCGACTTGAGAAGCCCATTTTAGACATCTTGTCAATTTTAATTAATATTTTCCAAATTGTTCAACTAACCAGTGCCTCTTGCTGTCACTTCATTTTGCAGGTAATGTTGGAAGGTTTTATAATACTGATTGAATGGGTGCTTTTCACTGTTGAAATTTCCGTTGGCCTTGGGGCCCTGAGGAACTGAGTTTTGTGTCGACTCTGTAGGTGTTCGCCCAGTCCTGCATCTGGTACGGAGAATGCGGAATTGCATCTGGAGAGAAGAGGTACAACTGCAAATATTCGGGGCCGCCAAAACCCCTGCCGAAGGATGGGTATGACTTAGTGCAAGTAAGTTTGTTCCCTTGGGCACTGGGGACACAAAATGCCAATCCAAGATCATCTGTAATTACACCGTAAATATCACTGAAGGGGTGGGGCTGAAACAAACAGGCTTAAATCTTACCCCAAATACTTCTCTGGGGCCACGCAGCACCACAGAAGGTAACATAAGTCCTGAGGCTTGAGTTCTTTGGGACTGACTCTACACCTTTCTAGTAGTTTCCACATAGTAGGTTACTATGTAGGTACTGACCTTGGTCCCGCAAATGTTCTTTGCAGCTTCTTGAAAATATACTGGAAGTTAGCTTTTTTTCGGTTCCTGGATTTCAGGACTCACATGGGCTGTGCTGCCAAGTGACTTGGACTTCCTTGCCCTCTGTTTATTTTAGTGATTCCTCTGTGAACTTTGGTTGCGACCAGGATTCTGTTCTCTGTTGCCTTTTTACCATTCCTGGTACACAGGGATATTAGAAAAGAACTGGAAAAATCAAGGGGAAAAGTCTGGTTTTCGAGACCTCAGTAATATAAAACCAAGTGACATGGTGGCAGATCTCCTCGACTTACTTGCTGCTTTCATCTGACTCCCCTGGTGTGACTAATGGAAGTATTAAATAGCATTCGGGTTAAACTTAAACAGAAAGTTGAAAAGGTCAAACTGGTTGTCAGGGGAGGGGAAGGAGCTTCCAAATACAAAAAAAAAATTGAAATAACTCTACTGCTTCTACTTTTGTGACTCCCTCATTTATCAATAGTGAAGTTGATAGCCCTTGAAAAGAATCCTCCAAGAACTTTGCAAACACATTTCTTACCCTTTTGTACCTGCAAAGGACTATCTGAGTAAACTTGCCTTATTGAGTCATGTGTGTTCTTATTTGGCTCTGCTCCTCACCGTGCTTTCTCACCCAACAGGAACTCTGTCCAGGATTCTTCTTTGACAGTGTCAGTCTTTGTTGTGATGTGCAGCAGCTCCAGACACTGAAAGACAACCTGCAGCTGCCTCTACAGTTTCTGTCCAGGTAGGTTGATCACCTGGCAAACAAACCAAAAAACAAAAGATTTTGGGCTCTTGTTAACTAGTGACATTCTGATTTCCTTTAAAAAAATTTTTTTTTAAGTTTATTCATTTTTGAGAGACAGAGCACAAGCAGGGGAAGGGCAGAGAAAGAGGGGGAGACACAGAATCTGAAGCAGGCCCCGGTCTCTGAGCCATCAGCACAGAGGCTGACACGGGGCTCGAACCTACAAGCTGTGAGATCTGACCTGAGCTGAAGTCGGACACTTAACCAACTGAACCACCCAGGTGCCTGTACTGATTTCCTTTTAAAAGTTGGTTTCCATTTTATCTCAAGAAAGCAATCTTATGACTTCTCAGAAATAAAGGATAATTTCTCTATAAAGTTAATAGTTATCAGATTTAGTTCTCTAACTAGTTACACACAGAGCTGATGTGTGGGTTTCCTCTGAGATGTCCTCACCCAAGGGACCCGGTCTTTTCATACTTGAGCCTCTGGGAACCATGGGGAGGAGAGGTTCTGGTGGTCCTGACAGGTCTGTGACCTGAGACCCTCCTCCACGCGGTCCTCTGCATCGCCCCCCTCTCCGCCTCACCCCTGGATGGCAGGTGGTTCTCTCTTCCTGCAGTGACCTGAGATGCAGAGTGCCAGGCCTCTGTAGAGCTGGCCGTTGATAGCTCTCAACACAACTGTTCTGGCAGAGCTGGGTGGTTTTGTCAACATTAGTTCGCTGTCCAGTCTGGTCTGTTCTCTATGACCAGGGCTGTGAAAAGGGTTGCATAATAGGTGTTCTTCTCTGAGCTTGCTCAGCAGTTCTCAGATGTGCAAAAGAACTAGCTGGTGGTGGTCTGTAGAACAGCACATGGTGGTATCTTTCTAAATTTGTCACATGGAAGCACCCTGATAAAGCATTCTGTTAAAGGACATAGGAAGAGGGGGCAATGCTTCTCTATGCACATATAACTGCAGGTGACGGATCCATCCACATCCTCTGGGAAACCCTACATCTTCCCAGAAGTTTGAATGGACAACACAGAGTAGAACCCCATCCCTAAACTGTCCTTGTAGGACAGTGTACCCTATAATAATAGATGGAACAGCTGAGAATCTTGGGACCAGTGTACCCTGTGGAAGGCTAGTGGCTGGTGATAGAGCCAGACTGGAGCCGTCATTCAGTCAGAATACACTTGTTTGGCACCCACCCTTGGTGAGGCATTATGGATGGAAAGATAACCGAGATCAGAAGACAACCAGATTTTCTCTGTGTTGTCGGCTCTGTTTATAATAGCAAATAATGAGAAGCTAACATGTGCAGCTGTCAGAATTGATGATTGTGGAGCTTCAATGTAGTAACAGGGAAAGAGGTTTGTGATTCACAGAATGTGGTAGGAATCTGTGCACCCCAGGAGCAGTGTTTGTTAGAATGGTATAGCTGTTCCAGTTCTTGTCACAGTAAAGCACAGGGCTCCTGAGAGCAAGTCACTGTGCATGTCTGCTCCCTTATCTGACCAGGGGCTTTGAAGGCTGGGACCACCTTCCCTGTTGTGTGTCCTGTGGGCACCTGGACCGGGTCAGAGTTGAGAGGCATCTCAACTGGTTGTGCAGTGAGAATGCAGGTCTAATGAAGCTGTAGCTTTTGCAGATAACAGTGAACCAAACTGGGGAGAGAGTTCTCCCACCTAACAAGTCACCATTAGAACCTGAAGGACAGCAGACAGCTTATGGTCCTCATGAAAACATGGGTGCTACCAGAGACCATGCAGCCAGAGAACACTGCTGCTATTCTTATGCCTTCCTCTCAAGTCACGGGGATTCCTCTTGTGTTTAGAGAGGTCAAGGTAATCCCTCTTGATTACCTTGGGGTAATTATCTGGGGCTTGAAGAAAGCCCTTTAGTAGCAAGTTGAAAATGCTAATATGTGAGTCTCATTTTCCCCTTGTTTTTCTTCTTTCATTAAAAAAATTTTTTGGGGGGCGCCTGGGTGGCTCAGTCGGTTGAGCAGCTGGCTTCAGCTCAGGTCAGATCTCACGTTTCTGGGTTTGAGCCCCGCGTCAGGCTCTGTGCAGACAGCAAGCTCAGAGCCTGGAGCCTGCTTCCGGTTCTGTGTCTCACTCTCTCTGCCCCTACCCCTCTCATGCTCTATCTCTCTCTGTACCCAAAATAAATAAAACATTAAAAAAAATTTTTTTTAAAGGCTTATTCATTTTTTTGAGCGAGAGACAGACACAAGAGGGGGAGAGGCAGAGAGAGAGAGAGGGAGACACAGAGCTCTAGGCTTCGAGCTGTCAGCACAGAGCCTAATGTGGGGCTCGGACCCACGAACCATGAGATTATGACCAGAGCTAAAGTTGGACACTTAACTGACTGAGCCACCCGGACGCCCCTCCCTTGTTTTTATTCTTAATCAGGATTGTCCTCATGATGCTCTTAAGTTCCTTTACTTCAAGACAAAGAAGGCATGTCTATAAATTGCAAAGCACAGAATTCAGAGAAGCATTTTTGTCTTTCTGAAATTGCACCTGGACAACATAATTTGTAGTAATTAGGGCAGTTTTTAAGGAGACATCTTTAGGGGTTCCTGGGTGGCTCAGTCAGGTGAGCGTCTGACTTTGGATTAGGTTATGATCTCACAGTTCATGGGTTTGAGCCCTGCTTTGGGTTCTATTGCTGACAGCTCAGAGCCTGGAGCCTGTTTCAGATTCGGTGTCTCCCTCTCTCTATCTGCCCCTCCCCCACTTGTGCTCTGTCTCTGTCTCAAAAATAAATAAAGTACAAAAAATAATAAAGAGACATCTTTGTTTTAACACGAGATTTTAGGTTTATATTTTTTTATGAATTTTTTTTAATGTTTATTTTTGAGAGAGAGACAGTGTGAGTGGGGGAGGGCAGAGAAAGAGGGAGACACAGAACTGGAAGCAGGCTTCAGGCTCTGAGCTGTCAGCACAGAGCCCAATGCAGGGCTTGAACTCACAGATCGTGAGATCATGACCTAAGCTGAAGTCAGACGCTTAACCAACTGAGCCACCCGGGCGCCCCAGGTTTTAGGTTTAGAATTGCTGGGCTTAAGAAGCCCTTAGATAATATACTTGTCACTTTATAATAAATTTTAAATATTCTTTGTTATACGTCATCTTATTGCTGGCCCTACTATCTGTGAGATCAGACAAAATATAGTTTACTTTTTCTTTAGATGCCCATCCTGTTTCTATAACCTAATGAACCTGTTTTGCGAGCTGACATGTAGCCCCTGGCAAAGTCAGTTTCTGAATGTTACAGCAACTGAAGATTATGTTGATCCTGTAACAAACCAGACGAAAACAAATGTTAAAGAATTACAGTACTACGTTGGTGAGAGTTTTGCCAATGGTGAGTAAACTTTTTTTTTTGGTGGGGGTGGCAGTGAGTAAACTTTTAATTTTTTTTTTTTTACAGTTGGTATCAGGACACTGGGTCAGGTTATTCCTTTTTGTTGTCAGCTGTCTGAAAATGACCATTTTAAATTCCACTGGCCATGAAATGTGAGTTGTTGCTTAGCATGTATGTAGGACATGAGCTATAACCCATAAAACAATCTTTTTCGAAGTATTTGCTCAGTCCCTTCCTAACTGGAAATTTTTAGTGTGTGCAAGTTTACTTTTCTGTATATTTTAGAAGCCTTTAGAACTTTGTTTCTAGTGGACATGAATTGTGTAACTTCATGAATTAATTGTAAAACTGAAGAGAGGGTATGGAAGGGTGGAAATGGAGAGGGAAAGCAGGAGGGGAAATTTGAAGAAATACATCACTGAAAGGGAGAGTAAGCAGATACCACAGTAGGAGAAAAGGATCCCTAACAAGTAGAAATCATAGGATAGTCTGAGAAATACCATCTAGTGTTTGCTGAAAATGATTGAATTAAAAGGGTCTTGAAACAATAGAACACAAGGAGGGAAGAATGAAAAGATTAGAATTAGAACCAGGTGGCTCTATTAATGAGAAATAGTCGTTTAAATGAACTAAATAGCAGATTTGAAACAACTGAATAAAGAGTGTGGCCACGAACATCTATAAAATAAGAATTCAGCGTATAAGAGCAACATACAGACTTAATTGTAATGATCATTTAAAAATGTAACCAAAAATTCAGTAGAAAAATGCAAATAATAAAAAATATATATGTAAATTAATGTTAGTTAAAGTAATTAATTAAAAGATTGTCTTCTTCACAAAAGCAATAAAACAAAAAGCAGAAACCATAAGTGAAAAAGCAGAAACCATAAGTGAAAAGATTTATAAACAATTAGTATCTAGAGCAGTCACTGAAACGCAGATTAAAGCAGTGAGCTGCCATTTCACACATCAGATTCGCACAAATATAAAAATTGGTCAGTTCCAGATGTTAGTAGGATATTCAAGCAATAGGAATGCTAATATACTGCACCACTGGTAACCATAGCCTAATAGGAGTGTTTGAAAACAATTTTGCACTACCTGGTAAAGTTGAGGATAAATATACCCTCATTCCAGAAATTGCCGTAGAGAAACTCCTAATGCACATAAACAAAGAACCGTATAAGAACATTCATTGTGGCACTTTTGTGATCATCAAAAAGTGGAGACATTAGGAGAATGAAAAGACCAGCACAAACTGGGAGAGAGTATTTGCAGAAGACACATCTCACAAGGGACTATTACAAAATATATGAAGAACTCTTTTTTTTAATGTTTGTTTATATTTGAGAGAGAGAGAGAGAGACAGACAGAGTCCGAGCAGAGGAGGGGCAGAGAGAGATGTAGACAGAATGTGAAGCAGGCTCCAGACTCTGAGCTGTTAGCACAGAGTCCAACATGGGTCTCAAACCCACGAACCATGAGATCATGACCTGAGCTGAAGTTGAACACCTAAATGACTGAGCTACCCAGGCACCCCAAAATAAATGAAGAACACTTAAAACTCAACAGTAAGAAAGTGAATGACCTGTTTGGGAAATGGACAAAAATCCTGATCAGACACCTTACCAAAGAAGATACATGGATGGCAAATAAACAAATGAAAAGATGCTCAACATTGTATGTTATTATGGAATTCCAAATTAAAACAACAGTGAAATACCACCATGCACCTGTTAGAATGGCCAAAATCCAGAACACTAACACCACCAAATGCTGGTGAGGGTGTGGAGCCATAGAAACTCCCATTCGTTTCTGCTGGGAATGCAAAATGGTACAGCCACATTGGAAGACAATTTGACAATTTCTTAGAAAACTAAAAATGCTCTTACCATATGTTGCAGCAACCATGGTTTTTGGCATTTACCCCAAAGAGTTGAAAACATATGTCCACATAAACCTTGCACAGCCTGTTTGTAGCAGCATTATTCATAATTCACACCAAGATGTCCTTCAGTGGGTAAACAAATAAACTGGGGTACACCCAGACAATGAAATATCCTTCAGCACTAAAAAGAAAGGAGCCATCAAGCTGTGAAATGACGTGGAGGAACCTTAAATCTATATTACTAAGTGAAAGAAGTGAATCTGGAAAGCCTACATACTGTATGATTCCCTACATACTGTATTATATTCTGGAAGAGGCAAAACTATGGAAGACAGTAAAAAGATCAGTGGTTGCCAGGGACTAGGGGAAGAAGGGGTGAATAGGAGGAGCATAGCGCATGTTAAGGACAGGGAGACTATTGTTTAATACTGTTATAGTGGGTGTGAGTCATTATACATTTGCCGAAACTTCTAGAATATACAACACCTAAGGTGAACCCTGAAATAAACTGTGGACTTTGAATGACAATGATGTGTCATTGTAGGTTCATCAGTTGTAACAAATGTATGTATACTCTGGTGCTGTTGATAGTAGCGAGGTCTTGTGTTGAGGCAGGGGGTATGTGGGAATTCTCTGTACCATCTGCCCAATTTTACCATGAACCTAAAACTCCTCTTTAAAAAGGCCATTAATAGGGGCGCCTGGGTGGCTCAGTCAGTTGGGCGTCCAACTTGAGCTTAGGTCATGACCTCGCAGTTCACAAGTTCGAGCCCCACGTTGAGCCTGCTTTGGATTGTGTGTCTCCCTCTCTCTCTGCCCCTCCCTTGCTTGCACTTGGTCTCTCTCAGAAATGAACATAAAAAAATGTTTTTAAATAAAAAGTTTATTAATAAATAAGTAAAATAAGTAAATGGAGGCACTAAATGCTAATTAAGAGGAGAATGGGTAAATCTATTTGGGGCATGGTCATCATCTATAATGGAATATTTAAAACTGTTAAAATGTATCAATTAGTTGTATCACTCACTTGAATTAAAAAGTTGAAACTGTTACAGGCTATATGTAGTATGTTGTTTATATTAAACAGTACTACATATCGATAGATATAGTGTATCGTGAAAATACACAAATATATATGGGAAAGATAAACATCAAATTCAGGTTGTGGTTTTACCTTAAGCAAGGGAATGTATTCATAGGTAAGAGTATTCAGGGGACTTCAACTGTATCTATAGCATTTTGGGTTTTTTTTTTTTAATGTTGAGGCAAATGTAAAATAAGATTAATGTAGCTGAGTGCTAAATACATGAGAATTGTATTATTTTCCATATTTTCTGTATGCCTAAGATATTTAATAAAATAAAAACCCAAAAACCAAATACTGAGCTGGAAGATAGTGAGAGAATTACCTAGAAAAAGTGCAGAGTTATAACAATCTGGAATCATTAAAGAAGTGACATGGGATAATGTGAGGAGCTCCAGAGAAGGAAAAGAGAAAGTAGGGGAGAAATAATAAGCAAAAGGATAATGGCCCCGGGTTTTCCAGATTAGATGAGAGAGAAGTCCTTAGACGTAAGGGCAGAAAATGAATCCTGAAGCCAGGTAAATTAAAAAGAAAGAAAATACACAAAAACCAGTTGTATGTCTTCATTTGCAATGGACAGTCTGGAAGTGAAATTAAGAAAATTCCATTTTTAATAGTATCAAAAAGAATGAAATACCTAGGATTTAACAAGAGGTGTAAAACTTACATTCTAAAAACTGTAAAACATTACTAAAAGAAAGGATCTTAGTAAATGGAAATATATTCCATGTTGATGGATCAGAAAACTTAAAAAAATGTTAAGGTGGTTACTTCCTAAATTGATGTACAGATTCAGCGCAATACCTGTCAGATTCCCAACTCATTTCTTTGTAGAAATTGATAGATTGATTCTAAAATTCATGCAATTTCAAGGGACCCAGAATAGCTAAGACAGTCCTGAAAAAGAAGAACAAAATAGGAGGACACACACTTCCCAATTCCAAAATTTACTACCAGCCAGTGAAAATCAAGACAGTATGGCTCTGGAATAAAGATAAATGTATAGAACCGTGAGGTATAATGTAGACCTGTATATCTGTGGTTATCTGATTTTTGACAAGGGTGCCAAGTCCATTCAATGGGGAAAGAATAGTCTTTTCAACAAATGGTGCCGGGAAAATAATAGCCACATGGAAAAGGATGAAGTTAAATGCTTACCTCACACCATAGACAAAAACTAAAATGGATCAAAAACCTAAATGTAAGAGCCTAAACTAGAAAATGCTTAGAAGAAAACATAGGAATAAATCTTCCTGACCTCAGATATGACAATGAATTCTTAGGTATGACACCAAAAACATGAGCAACAAAAGAAAAACATAGATATGTTGGGACAGATCAAAATAGAATTTTGTGCTTCAAAGGACACCATCAAGAAAAAACAAAAATATTTGCAAATTATTTAATCATTAAAAATCTTGTATCTAGAATATATAAAGAACTCTCATGACTCAATAAGTAGATAACCCAATTTAAAATGGGCAAATGATCTGAACAGACATTTCTCCAAGGACATTATACAAATGGCCAATAAGCACATGAAAAGATGCTCAGAATCGTTAGTCATCAGAAAAATGTAAATCAAAACCACAGTGGGATACCACTTCACACCCATTAGGACAGCTAGAAGCAAAAGGTCAGATAACAAGTGTCAGGAGGATATGAAGAAATTAGAGCCCTCATACACTGCTGGTGGGAATGTAAAAAGATGCAGTTGCTTTGAAAAATAGTCTGGCAGTCCCTGAAACAATTAAGCTTAGAGTTGCCATATGACATAGCCATTCTACTCACAAGAGAAGTAAAAACATATGTGAAACATATCTGCACACAAAAACTGTACCCGAATTTTATAGGAGCATTGTTCTTAAAATCAAAAGGTAGAAACAATCCAGATATCTATCAGCTGATCTGTAGATAAACAAGTGTGGTATATTCATAGGGTAGAATATTATGCCACCATTAAAAGGAATGAAGTACTGATACATGCTGCAGTGTGGGTGGACCTTGAAAACCTCATGTTAAATGGAAGAAGCCAGCCACAAAAGACTGCATATTATATGATTCCATTTATATGAAGAGTCCAAAGTAGGCAAATGTGCTATAGAGATAGAAATAGATTAATGGTTGCTTGGGGGGTTGGGGGAGAACATGAGGGAGTATTAGCTAAAGAATACAGAGTTTCTTTAAGATGATGAAAATGTTCTAAAATTGTGGTGATGGTTGCACATATCTGAGATTAGGCTAAAATCATTAAATTGGAACTTCAAATAGTTGAATTGTGTGGTATGTAGTTATATTTCAGTAAAGGTGTTAAAATCCATACATAAATACAGCATAGAAAAACTTTAAAACTCCAGACAAGTGTCTTAAAAAGAAGTAGAAAAAATAGTCAAATCATTTCAAAAGAATACCAGTTGGAGATTTTCTTACCAGCAATGATAGAGGCCAGAAGGCAATAGAATAATCATAGTTCTAAAGAAGTCATTTTATCTGAACTTCCTTTCGAGAGTGAGGGTTAAACACGGCGAATTTATCAGTATCTCAAAGTTTAGGAAAGAAGATCCTAGGCAGTTTCTAACAGGTAGATGTGATATCTAAATAACGTGTCTCTCCTTTGGATGGGGGGCCCCCCCGAATGTAGGGTGATGAGAGGCTGGCAGCTGTGCTGGAAAGGTGAGAGGATTCACCTGAGGGAGAACAAGGCGATAGAAGTTTACTGAATACACCACAAGGGAGTGGTGGGCAGGACAGACAGAAGCTGCCTGCAGCAAGGTGGTGGGGAGGGGGCAGCTGCTCTTAAAGGGGGAGGAGGAGGAGGTATAGCGATGTATGGAATTCTCCCTTTTTTTTCCAGTTTATTTATTTTGAGAGAGAGAGAAAGAGAATGAGCAGGGGAAGGGAAGAGAGATGGGGAAAGAGAGAATTCCCAAGCAGGCTGTGTGCAGTCAACATGGAGCCTGATTTGGGGCTCAAACTCACAAACCAAACCCTGAGATCATGACTTGAACCAAAACTAAGAGTTGGAAGCTTAACTGACCGAGCCACCCAGGTGCCCCTGTAATTCTCCCTTTTTCGGTGACCATGCTTAGCTATAAGTAGTCCTTTGGTCTGTTAGGGCCTATGGCTATTTTGAGGTGGGTCAGCCGATGGGCCTTTTCTGCATCCATTGCTCCAGCCCATTTGCCTGAAAGCGGCCTCTACAGTAAGGACTGGTAAATGAATGTTAATATAGGACCCATTACTACTACTTCTTTATGAGCAAAGCATCACAGACATTATCCTTATTTTGTGTGTTGTCTTTATGTGTAGTAAAATAAAGCCAAGAGAGTGAGTAGTATTAGGTTTGTTCACATGTGACCTCTTGGCTAAAACAGTTTTCCCCTCTAAGTTCCAAACTCTTCAGCTATATAGTTTCCTGCCCCAGATTTCTGGAGCTGACTTCATTGAGTGAAGAGCCACTAAGGTTCTTACTTCTTCCTCAGCCTTAGTCCATTCTTCTCTGCACTGGTGGTAATACTTCTCCCAGCACCTGTGAGCTACATGGGGTGATGTGTGCCTCCTTGTGTGCTTTTTATGTTTTAGTTTCTTGGAATCTAGCCCAGCTTGCTAGGGCGATAAGCCTCCACTCCTGCCCGTAGTGTGTACTGTCCCGCCTACCAGCCCATGGCTTCGGATTGCGGTGTGTATGGGCTGAGTTTGCATTTGAGAGGCCTTTTGTAAGATCTTCTCTGCATGTGTTGAGTGCTTTTGCCTTCTTCCTCCGCCAGCCATGTACAATGCCTGCCGGGACGTGGAGGCCCCCTCCAGTAATGACAAAGCCCTGGGACTGCTGTGTGGGAAAGACGCCAGAGCCTGCAATGCCACCAACTGGATTGAGTACATGTTCAATAAGGACAACGGCCAGGCACCTTTCACCATCACACCCATTTTTTCAGGTAGACGCCCAAGTTCTGCATATTTATGAAGTGGTTTTAAAGCCCAGGAACCTTAATCTGCAATAGGAAGGTAAACAAATTCAAATAACTGGTTTCTGGACTTGCCCTCTGGTGAGAGGTAACTAGAACATTTCCCCTGGCCCTGGTTAATTTAGGGGGCTAGCAGGCAGCAAGGATGGAGGAGAAGGAATTGCCTTCTGGCGTTGCTGCCTCATTGAAAGAATGAGCCTGGGTTTTTCTTCTTTTCTTTTTTAAAAAAAGACTGAAGCATTACAAAGGCCTTTTTAGGAGCTCTGGAATAATGTCAGGATCTCAGCAACAAACCTTGTGCCCAAAGGTATTTGAAGAAACTTAAAATTTTGCAGGACTAAGCAGCAAAACTAATTTGATCAGCCAGAAACCTCCAGTCCTTTTTACTCTTACGGTCATGTTCTGTATGTCAGTATACTTATCACTAGGTTTAAATATAATTTAATACAAGCTTTGTCATTTTTTTTATTGAGATATTCACTCAACCCCATTCTCCATGCAGATCTTCCAGCCCATGGGATGGAGCCTATGAACAATGCCACCAAGGGCTGTGATGAGTCTGTGGACGAGGTCACGGGGCCGTGCAGCTGCCAGGACTGTTCCATCGTTTGTGGTCCCAAGCCCCAGCCCCCGCCCCCTCCTGTGCCTTGGAGAATCTTGGGCCTGGATGCCATGTACGTCATCATGTGGACCACCTACATGGCATTTCTGCTTGTGTTTTTTGGAGCATTTTTTGCTCTGTGGTGCTACAGGTAAGTCGTTTTGTTTATTCCCCAGGGCGAGAAGAGCAAGATTATTCAAGTGGTACCTCCAGCTTAATGAAACCAGGAAACAGATATCACGTGACTACCACTCTCCATGAATTCCTTTTGGCTTGCAACTAGTAAACAGTCAGAGGCCTGGTTAGATCATGAAGTTGGTTTCATTGATTTGTTCAAAATGATGAGTGATCGAAAGCACCGTGCCTTAACCACCCATTCTTTAACAGAAATTGGAGGAGTGGAATCTGATTCAAATCTAATTGAATGCAGTGCTTATAATCCTTTTATATATTCGCACCTTGATAAGGACAGTATGTTTTCTTTAACTTGTTATTTTGAAATAATGTCAGACTTACCAGGAAGGTGCCAAAATAGTAGAAGTTCCTATGTGTTGTTACCCAGCTTCCCTAATGTTACAACTTATGTCAGCCATACTGGGTGACGATCAAAACCATGAAAATAATGGTATGGTATGATGAGCTACGCCCCAAACTTTATTCAGATACCACCACCTTTTCCTCTGACACCCTTGTTCTGTTTTCAGACCCCACTCCACACTCACTTTTTATTTACCACTCCCCCAGTCTGTGACAGGTCCTCAGTCTTTCCATTTCTTTCATGGCTTTGACACTTTTGATACGTACCAACCAGTTATTTTGTAAAATGCCCCTCCCTTTGGCTGTATCTGATATTTTCTACTGATTAGACTGAGGTTATGTGTTTGACCAGAAGATCACAGAATCGATGTGTCCTTCTCAGTGTATCATACGTATTGCTGATACCTGATCTCCACATGTCTCTTCCCTGGTGATGTTAACCTTGATCACCTGGTAAAGGACATGACTGCTGCGTTTCCCTACTGTAAAGTTACTGTTTCTCCTTTTGGAGTTTATAAGTATCTTAGGAGAGATAGGTCAAAACTCTGCTAAGGCTTAGTTTCTCCTCAAGCTGTCAGCCACTGATTTTAGCCCTCATTGGTAGATCTTGTCTACAGCAGTTACTACTGTGGTGTTTGCCGAGTGATTTGGTGATTTTATGATTCCTGTCATTTCTTCTGCATTTGCTAATAACACTTATTCTGTATTGACTGTTGTCCTTCCTGCTCTACTTATTTATTCAATTAGATTTACATCGTGGACCTTTTTTTATTTATAGTTTATTACCAAGTTGTTTTCCATATAACATCCAGGGCCCTTCCCCGCAAGTGCCCTCCTCCATGACCATCACCTCCTTCCCTTTTCCCCCTCCCCTTTCAGCCCTCAGTTTGTTTTCAGTATTCAAGAGTCTCTCATGATTTGCCTCCCTCCTTCTCCCCAACTATTTTCCCCCCTTCCCCTCCCCATGGTCTCCTGTTAGGTTTCTCCTGTTAGACCTATGAGTGAAAACATATGGTATCTGTCCTTCTCAGCGGGACTTATTTTGCTTAGCATGACACCCTCGAGGTCCATCCACTTTGCTACAAATGGCCAGATTTCATTCTTTCTCATTGCCATATAGTATTCCATTGTGTATATAAACTACATCTTCTTGATCCATTCATCAGTTGATGGACTTTTAGGCTCTTTCTCATGGACTTTTTTTTTTTAATTTTTCAGGTTCAGTCGAATACTGTCATTGTTTCATTGCTCAGATCTTTCTAGTTTTGAGCATTGGAAGGACCTTCTGATTGACTCCTCTGGCTTTTGTTTTTGTTTTTTACCATGCCCTCACCTTTCTCAAGCCTGTTTCCATTTCCTGGAATCACAGAATACTCCAGGCTCATCCCATATGTTCTCTGCACCAGCCCTGAAATCCACTTCTTCTGCAGGAGCCCTGGTTCTTTGTGTGGGTGACTGATGTTAGAGCACTGTTCCAGGTGTGCTTATTGCTGCCACACGGCGGTGTCCACTATGTTCACTGAGAGACACAGAGCATGAGCAGGGGAGGGGCAGAGAGAGGGAGACACAGAATCTGGAGCAGACTCCAGGCTCTGAGCTGTCAGCACAGAGCCCACCGTGGGGCCCGAACCCATGGACTTCGAGATCATGACCTGAGCCAAAGTTGGACACTTAACTGACTGAGCCACTCAGGTGCCCCAATGTTCACTGTGTTTTCAAAGGACCTGAAGTTTTAAACCTAAATGAAGGCCACAAGGTGAAATTATCCTTTATCAATTTGTTTTTAATATCATCTTCTATTTTCTCCTGAGACTGGTAAGCAGGAGGACCTAGAGCAAGGGAACCTGGGAGGAAGAAGGCAGCAATTAGGCCAGAAGGAACTAGGGTGAAGCATTGAGCTTTTAATGGGCCTACAGGACTGTCAGGGGACTGGCTTCCTTATATCAAAGATCCACTAATACTGTCTATGTGCTTTTGTTTTTCAGAAAACGCTATTTTGTCTCCGAGTACACCCCCATTGATAGCAACATAGCGTTCTCTGTAAATGTCAGTGACAAAGGTAGGCACATTTGTCCTCAAATGGTTAGGATTACATTTGCATGAGTGCATGTTTCCTTAGCAAATGTTCATGCGCTGTTGTAGGACAGGATAATTAGGGGCTGGGGTAAGAGCTGTAGAGGGGCAGGCGTAGCCACAAAGGTGGATGGGGAGTGCCTTGGACAGAGTGCTCAGGGGACTTTTCTTGTGTGTGAGCATCGCTCCTCTGTGGGGTGGAATGGCAGGCACCATCACCGTGGACAGGTGAGGAAGGTGCTTCCTGAGCAGATAGGTGCTGGGGGCGGGGGATGGCGGGGGCCAGATCTCCTGCCATCCCTGGTGTGACCACTGTTCCCAGCGCCTGTGTAAGTAGCTGACGTTTACCCTGTTCCGACCTTCAGGAATGGCTTGGCTCTTAACCTCCACTCTCTCTTCCTTTCCCGCTCTTCCAGGGGAGGCGTCCTGCTGTGACGCGCTTAGTGCAGCATTTGAGGGCTGTCTGCGGTGGCTCTTCTCGCAGTGGGGCTCTTTCTGTGTCCGGAACCCGGGCTGCATCATCTTCTTCTCCCTGGCCTTCATTGCCGCCTGTTCTTCAGGCCTGGTGTTTGTGCGGGTCACGACCAATCCAGTGGACCTGTGGTCAGCCCCCAGCAGCCAGGCGCGCCTGGAGAAAGAGTACTTTGACACGCACTTTGGGCCTTTCTTCCGCACGGAGCAGCTCATCATCCAGGCCCCCCACACCAGCGCACACACTTACGAGCCTTACCCCTCGGGATCCGACGTGCCCTTCGGACCTCCGCTTGACATCGAGGTCTTGCACCAGGTAACGCGCTCTTAGCAGAAATCCATTCTGGGGAGCCAGGTGGTTTGTTTGCTCGCGTTGACACATTGACCGGTTCTACTTGAAGTGGGCTTGGGGCTGAATGTGATGATATATCTTGAAAATCTTAATGGTAAAAAGGTAAAGATGCTTTTCATTTACTTTTCAGGAAAGTGAATGGTGGATGTTGAACTTCCTGAAAATTGACTGTAGATTGCTTTTGTATTTCCTTCATGTAGCAAGCCTTGCTTCTTTCTTGAAATTGAGAGGAGCTTTTCTCTATCAAAGCAGAATGTATTTATATTTTACCTTAGGAACTTATTAAATTTTTCCCTTGGCAATTGAAAAGTAATGTGCCAGTAATGTGCCAATGGAATGAAGCCTCTCTAACACTGTGCTGGGGGCCTACGCAGGAGCTGCTGCTGGTCACCCTGTAGGAATGAATTTATCATTTCTGGAAGGTGGGCCCTGGCCTGCATTTGGTAGCAGGTGCATTTGGAAAGAGATCCATCCCATTCTCTTACAGAGGCCTTTGAACCTTCCTGATCTCCCTTGTCACACTTGACCTGGAGAACTCTATCTATGAATAAATGGCATCTGCTTATTTTTTTAATGAATGGTTGCTTGATCACATGATTTTTCATTTAAATATTGCTCTTGCCTACAGAAAGTCTGGTATCTTGAAAAACATCAGAATGGTCTCAAGACTTGAACAGAATCTTTTCTCCACTGAGTGTGTTACTTTTTCTCAGCTGTTGCAAAAGCCACACAATGTGGTCATTTGCCTCCAGGAACATATTCTCTGTTGGGAAATACGGGGATGTACATAAATAATCCTAGTACAGCACAAAGCAGTAGGTAGCAGTAGTTAGGGGGTGTCGAGAGAACCAGGCACGTTGCCCCAGGCTCTCTTCTGTGGCCCTGTTGTTAAAGCTGCAGAAGGGTAGAATGGCAGATGTGCTCGTATCCTGCCTTAAGATCTGTCCTGATGTTGGAGTCCCCTCCCTGTCTCTCCGGATACCTTTCAGGAAGGTCTCCTTCCCAGCTTGCTGTCTCTTAACAGTGGGCCTTTGCTGTCATCAGATATTTTCCCATAGCATGTCTTAGTCCTCTCCCTTGTTTGAGGAAGGTTTTTCTGCAAATACTTTAAAAAAAAATTTTTTTAATGTTTATTTTTGAGAAAGACAGAGCATGAGTCGGGGAGGAGCGGAGAGAGAGGGAGACAGAATCCGAAGCAGGCTCCAGGCTCTGAGCTGTCAGCACAGAGCCCAGCGTGGGGTTTGAATCCATGAACCATGAGACCATGACCTGAGCCAAAGTCAGACACTTAACCAACTGAGCCACCCAGGCACCCCTTCGCAAATACTTTTTATCTTCTCACCTGTCAGGGCAGTAACATTTAGTCACAATCTGAGAGAAATCGATGTGTTTCTGGGTTTGTTTACTTTTAAAATCTTCTTGCAGGTTCTTGACTTACAAACTGCCATCGAAAATATCACTGCATCTTACAACAATGAGACTGTGACACTTCAGGACATCTGTGTGGCCCCCCTCTCTCCCTATAACAAGAACTGCACCATTCTGAGTGTGTTAAATTACTTCCAGAACAGCCATTCCATGCTGGACCATAAAATAGGAGATGACTTCTTTGTGTATGCAGATTACCACACGCACTTGCTGTACTGCGTACGGTACGTGGCGGGACATGGTCGTTGGTCGGCCCACCAGCACCCGAGCACTTGCTGTTGTCGCACATGTTAGGTGCCAGAGACCTAGTGGTGCGCACGCAGGGGCACCTGCCCCGCGAAGTGCGCACTCTGATGGAGGGAGGCCGACAGTGAATAAATAGACACCTGCCCTGATGACAGTGGAGAGGAGAGCTCTGGGAAGTTAAGCCTGAGAAGGAGATGGGGGGCAGTGGGGGTGTGCTGCTCTAGGTGGAGTGGAGATCTGCACAGACAGAAAGGAAAGGAGGGAGCCTGTGAATATCGGAGGGGGAGGTGTTTCAAGTAGACAGGCAGGAAGCACAAAGGCCCTGGGGCTGGAGCACTCATGGAGTATTCCCGGTGTATAATCAGGGAGTGACTTTTAACTCGTGCCTGATTTGCTAACACATGATTGCATCTGCTCCACGGCCACTGGTCTCACAGTACAAGAACAGAAGCCTCTAGTGCGTTTTCTTGTCTTTCAAATATAAACTTCTACCACAATGTCTAATTGTTTTTAAAAATGCAGCGTCCCCTTGAGAAGTAAGGGCAGCTTTGGGGTGCAGTTCAGATTGGCAGGCACTGAGGAGGCACGTCTAGCGGGGTGGACGGTGTCTGTCATGTGCACTAATCACGGAGCATCTGTTTTCAGTCACCTGTAAGGTGGCCTGGAGCCCTGGTCCCCTAGCAGAGAGAGCAGCCTGCGCTGGTGGGCCTGCTGTCCCTGCAGTCCCTGAGCCGGCCTGGAGACCATTGTTCAGCCAGACAGCCACTGTGGCTGTTTTGTCACTACGGGGACAGAGAAATTATTCCTGGTCACTTGTGAGTGTGCTGTCAGCTATTCATATCTCCGGAGCCAGCTACTGTGACATCTGGTCTGGTTTTATTTTGGCTACTGGGGTGTGACTCTTGAGCTGGGTAAGCCTGGTTTGCCTTGTTTCAAGGAGCTTGCCTCTAAAAATCTGAGCTCCCCCCATAAAACAGTAAGGGCACACCCATATCCCCTAACCCAACATCCTCCACAGGGTGGATGGTACAGGGCGGCTGTGGTCAGTTTCACAACTGGAAAAAAATAATATTGTTCAATTTTTATATTTAAAGGAAAAAGCTATTTACTTCCAGTCTTACAGAATGGAAGTCAACACAATTTTGACAGGGAGATGCACGAAGACTTGTGCTCTGTCCGAGGTGGGGTGTGGTTCAGATCTGCACAGAAGCGCTGCCTGGGCCTCTTCTCGCCCACGTGTGGCTCTGCGTGCTGCGTGGTTGCCATTCTGTGTCTCCCGCTCTCACCTCCCTCCTCACCCTCCAGCTCTGCGCGGCTTTTGCCCTGGAGGTGTTGTAGGAGCGGCACACCCGGTGCCCCCAGAACCAAGCACAAATCTCCTGTCCCTGGAGCCCCTGTGTCGTGTAATGGCGCCTTTGTCGGCTTGAGGCTGTATCTCTGCATCCTTCCCCATCCTCGCATAATTCTTGTGGATTTTAACCTGCTGGGTGAGATCTCAAGTCCAATGGGACGATGGGGCTTGGCCTCTGGCTGCATCCCTGCGGCCGGTGTGCCCCAGAGAGGTGATCCGACCCCTCAGGGCATGAGCCCATCAGCTGTGGGCTCCAAAGGGCTGTGGTTCGGGTTCTACGTGAGACCCTGCACCTGTGCTCAGCAGAGTCCTGGCTTAAGATGTGTCCTGAGACGCTGGTTCCTCCGCTCGCTGTTGTCACTGCATTGGCCTCATCTGGGCCCTTGCACAGACCTCCCGACTGTCTGTGGGCTCTTCCTCCCCTTTCTTTCCCATGTCCAGCCCTCCTGCTTTGCTGCCTGAGTCCTTTTTGTAAAACGGCTCATGACACCCTTTCTTTCATTGCCTGTCCCTCCCTCTTTCCAGCCCCATCCCTTCCCTCTGAAGTCCTCCCCTCTGTGGGTGCACATGCTCTCGACAGGACTCTGGTGTGGCTCCTCACACTGCCATCCTGCTGCTCTCTTCCCACGCATGCCCACTCTCCCTCTTTTGGTGGCAGTTTCCTGTGTATTGTACTCCCTTCTCTGTGCTCCATGCACCGCGTGACATCCTGTCCCGGGTGCGCCATGCCTATGTGCTAACGACCATGCCATGCTGTGTTTTCGTGCCTCTCACTGAGTGGTTCTGAGTTCCCATGCTGAACCACATTCACCTGTGGAGCCACAGAGCCCACATCCTGAGGATATAGTCAGCCTCTTTAACTGTTTTGTCTGCAAATGTTTAGGTCTCTGTGATGTCTTAAGGCTTGTAGTAACTGGGAGGTGTCTTCTACACTTCTTCTTAGGGCTCCTGCCTCTCTGAATGATACCAGTTTGCTACATGACCCTTGCCTGGGTACGTTCGGTGGGCCAGTGTTCCCGTGGCTTGTGTTGGGAGGCTATGATGGTAAGTAAGAGAAGCTTCTCCTTTTCCCATTAGATGAAGTAGTCTTGGTTCCTTCACTAGCAGTCAAGTGCTGATTATGAAGATTTCATAAATTGAGCAGTCTTATTAATTTCCTATCTCTTAAATCCCAAGTACATTCTCTCTTGGGCTTTGGCTTTGGGTTTTGTTCTGGATCTAAAAGAAGTGGATGGTGTTAGCCTTCCTAAGGTCCCAGTTTGGGAAGCTGTCAAAAGCTGGAGACCCTTCCCCAGATTCGTGCAGCTCTGCACGTCCGTGTCATCCGTTATGCAGCATCAAGGTGTTCATGGAACCCTTGAAGCTCGTCCTCAGAACCCTTGGGGAGTCTGTGGACCTCAGGTTAAGAACGTCTGTAATGGAAGAGAGAGAATATGCAAGACGTGGGGAAAAAGAAACAAAGGTGATCCAGTTCTTCCTCCTGAACCAGTTGGTTGAGGATTGTTGGGGAGGGGCAGTCGGTTTGCTCGTTAACTGGTTCTGGTGGTGCCTTGGAACAGACTGTACCAGGCATGATGGGGTAATGGTTCAGGTGACACCTTTGGCGTCTGAAGCCAAAATAGGCAGTTCAACAGGTTTTTCTCCAGACCACAGAAGAGGCCAAATAGATGTTCTTGCTGGTGGGAAGGGAAAGATTATATCTGTATTTAAATTTTCCTCACCTCATAAAATGGGATTTTTAAGTGGGGGGGGGCGGAAATAGTGTCCCCAAATGGCAAGCCACAGCCATCAAAATTAAATTTGATCTCTTACCTTATTCTTTCTATCCAAATAAACTTCAAGTATATAAGAAGTAAAACTTAACTAAATATAAGAAAATGTAAGTAATATAAGAAGTAAAACTTATTAAAAATCTATAAGAAGATATAGGAAGAATTTTTTAAAAGTAATTTTTAAATGGAGAAGGCATTTCTAAGCAAGACACAAAGCCCAGAAGCACAAAAGGAAACATTAATGAATTTGACTACATAAGAATTTAAAATTCTGGGGCCCCTAGGTGGCTCAGTCAGTTAAGCGTCTGACTCCTGATTGTAGCTCAGGTCACAGTCTCATGGTTAGTGAGATCGAGTCCCCCTGAGCAAACAACGAAGAGCCTAAGATTCTCTCTCCCTCTCCTTCTGCCCCTCCCCCTCCCTTGATAAATAAACAAACATTCCATTGCCAGATGCAAGTCAGCACTTGTTTTTTAAATTCCTATGTGGAAAACAAACATAGTTAAAAAGAAAAAGAAGGAAAGCAATAAACCAGATGGGTTAAAATCAGTATATGTAACAGACAGTGTGTCCTTAATATATGAAGGGCTCTAGGGGGCGCCTCAGTCAGTTAAGCGTCTGATTTTGGCTCAGATCATGATCTCACAGTTTGTGTGTTTGAGCCCCGCATCAGGCTCTGCTCTGACAGCCCGGAGCCTGGAGCCTGGTTCGGAATCTGTGCCTCTCTCTCTTTCTGCCCGACCCCCACTTGTGATCTCTCAAAAATAAATAAACTTAAAACAAATTATATGAAGGGAAGGGCTCTTGTGAAGAAAAGAAAAGGCTAACGAAAGAAAAGTGGGCAAAACCATATGAAAGTGAACAAAAGAAATACAAATGGCTGTTAATTATATGGGGAAAATGCTCACCTCACTCCTAGATAGTGAAATGTATCTCACTTCAATCTTCCCCCTAACATAGGGGCAAAGACCTAAGAGTTGGATAAAACCCACATGTGGGTGGATGCGGGGTGCGGGGGACCCCAGTGTCACTGGAAGTGTATATGGCTCCTAGAATAGAATGTAAGCTCCCAGAAGGCAGGTTTTCCTCTTTCGTTCCCTGGTATGTATCCACAGTACCTAAAACAATGCCTGGCACAAAGAGGGTCAGTAAGTATTTTGTTAAATAAAGAAATGGAAAAAACAGGAGAAATGGAAAAACAAGGTAGCCTCTTTGGAGGGCATTTTGGGGGAATTTATCAGAATTAGAGTTGCACATACTTTTTCATTCATGGTTGTACTTGTAAGAATTGATTCTGCAAATATGTATGTTACACATGAAAAATATCAGATTATTCTCTGTAGTATTTTTGTTCATAATTTTAAAAATTGCAAAAATGTCCATCAATTGGAGATTGGTTAAGTTATACTAGAAAATATGATCAGTAGAAAAAAGACTAAGGAAGCCCTTTAATGTCCTAAACTGGAGCCATCTCCAGGATACAAATTAAAGATGTAGTGTGCAGAACAGCATGTCACTGCGCAGATACGAAGGAAAGGGAAGAATGCAGGTGTGGGCCTGCGCGTGCATGGAGCATCCCTGGGAAATAGGTCAGATGGCCACGTTGTGGGGAGGAGAGCTAGGGACTGAGGAAGGAGAGACCCTGAACAGCTTTCTGCTCTGCTTGAAATTTTAGCCACCCACGTGCTGTTTAGTTAAAGAAGTTACCTTCTTTCATGAAACTGTCTACACCAGATACAGCATCCTTTTTATTCATTAACTGAGCTCTGTAGACACAATGTCAGTGAACTTGTGATTTGTTTTTAGAGCGCAGTCTACAGCCCATGTGAGAAATCAATCACCCAGCTGTTGTGTGATTTTCTCTCGTGTCTGTCTAATCTGCATGTGTCTTATCTTCTTAATGTCATGGTTTTCCTTTCCAGATCAAAACTACAATAATGCCACAGCCCTTGTGATTACCTTTCCTGTCAATAATTATTATAATGATACAGAGAAGCTCCAGAGGGCCCTGGCCTGGGAAAAAGAGTGAGTTGCTGTCTTTGTTGTATGGGAAGCTGGGTGCTAACAGAATGCACGTGAATCACAGCTTAGTTATAACCAATGTCAGCTCTAAATTGTGTCATGTTTTTCATTTGGTACTAATGATGTTAAGAAGAAAAAAATCGGTGCATCTGTAAACATTGTTTGAATCAGTATCCTTGCACAGGATGCAAAAGTATATATGCAGAAATGTTTCCTGCACCCCTTTCTCCTAGCTAACAATGGAAGCAAGCTGGGTGTACATTGGTGAGGGACACGCACAGTGGGAAATCATGCAGTCATTAAAGATCAGTAAATAAGTGGTTCCAGCTGTAAGACACAAAAGCTGCAATCAACATGGTTAGGCAGACTATGCTATCCATGCTGTCCGTCCCTAGAAACAATATGAAGTAGGGGCCCCGGAAATTGTTGACTGTGTTTATAACCCCTAGAGAATAGGAAAAGAGAATGGGATTTTGACTCTTTATACTTTTCAGTGCTTTTTTTTTAAACAACTTTGTTAGAATATAAATCCCATGCCATAGATTTCACCCATTTAAAATGTGTAATTCAGGAGCTTTTAGTGTAATTACAAATACCTGCAACAGTCACCACAGCAAATTTTAGAAAATTTTTTTAATCTCAGGGAGAAACCCCCATCTCCTTTGGCTATCATCCCCACCCCCCATCTTCAGCCTCCCGCCTCCCAGCCCTGTGCAAACATTAGTCTGGTTTCTGTCTCCATACATTCTGCATCCTGGATTTTTACATGAAGGGAAGCATATATGTGGACTTCTGTGTCTGGCTTCTGGCACTTGGCATGTTTCTAAGGTTCATCCAAGTGATAAATAACATGGATCAGTACCTCCTTCCTTCTTACAGCTTCGTACTGTTTCATCCTGTGGATAATCCACATTTGTATCCACTTACCATTTGATGCACATTTGGGTGGTTCCTACCTTTTTGGCCATTAGGCATAATGCTGCTGTAGACATCCATATACAAGTTTCATGTGAGCTTCCGTGTTTTCATTTCTCTTGGATATACAACCCGGAGTAGAATTACTGGGTCATATGGTGGCTCTTTGAAGAACTGCCAGACCGCCTTCCATGGTGACTGCACCATTTTACATTCCAGCAGCAGTGTGAGTTCTAACTTCCCCACGTCCTCGCCAACACTTGTCATCTGACCTTCTGATTCTAGCCGTCTTTGTGGGCGTGAAGTGGTATCTCATTGCAGTTTTGATTTGTGTTTCCCTGAAGGCTAATGATTTCAAGCATCTTTTTTGGCGCTTATTGGCCATTTGTATAGCTTCCTTCAAGAAATGTCTATTCCTATCCTTTGCCCATTTTTGCCTGGATTATTTGTATTTTTATTATTAAATTGTAAGAATTTTTATATATTCTACAAGCTCGCTATCAGCTATATGATTTCCGGGTATTTGCTCCCATTCTTTGGCTTGTTTTGTTTGTTTTGTTTTCTTGATGATGTCTGCTGAAGCACAAATGTTTAGCTTTGAAGTCTAGTTTTTCTAGTTTTTTGTTGCTCATACTCTCAGTGTCCTGAGAAACCATTGCCCAACCCAAGGAAATGAGATTTATGCCTGGTTGGTTTGTTTGTTTATGTTTATTTATTTTTGAGAGAGACAGCACAAGCTGGAGACGGCAGAGAGAGAGGGAGACATAGAATCTGAAGCAGGTTCCAGGTTCTGAGCTGTCAGCACAGACCCAATGTGGGGCTCAAACTCACAGACTGAGATCATGACCTAAGCCAAAGTCAGATGCATGACAGACCGAGCCACCCAAGTACCTCTGGAGTTTATATTTTTAGCTCTCACCTTTAGGTCTTTGATCCATTTGAGTTAATTTTTTTTTTTTTATGTCACATCAGGAAAGAGTCTAACTTCATTCTTTTTTGCATGTTGCTATCCAGTTATCCCAGACCATTTGTTGAAAAGATTATTCTTTCTCTCATTTACCATCTTGTAAAAAACTAGGTGACCACAGACACCTGATTTATTTCTAGACTTAGTTCTATTCCTCTGATCTTTGATGGCTTATGTGTGTCCTTGTGCTGACAGCACACTTTCTTGACTACTGTTGTTTTGTAGAAAAGTGTGAAATCGAGAAGTGTGTGTCCTCCTCCTTTGTCCTTCTTTGAAAAAGAAGGGTTTGGCTCTGCTGGGCACTTTACAGTTCCATGTGAATTTTAGAAACAGCTTATCAGCTGGGGCTCATAATGATTGCATTGAATATGTAAATCCGCCTTTAAAAGTTTGTTCCATGAGCACGTCTTTATCATAATATACTTCGTGTAGAAATCTTTTTTAGTAAAAAAAGAAACCATGACCACCTTTTTTCTTTTTTAATGGAACACTTCATGAATTTGTGTGCCAGCTTTGCTCAGGGGCCATGCTGATCTTTTCTGGTTCATTCCAGTTTGTGCTGCTAAAGCCAAACCCGTGGACCAACTTTTAAACTTGTTCTAAACTTGATTCAAGTGGTAGAAACTTGACCATGTCTTGAATTTTGTGCTTTGGGGGTGTCTCACCTTCTCATCTCCGGTGTAGAAAATCCTAATGTGGAGACAGGTTAAGTATATGTGATTTTTGTGTCATAGAAGTTGGGAAGAAGTTTCTCACTTAGTTGTCACTAACCTTTAACTAAAAGTATAAAATTTGCTCACTCTTTAGGTTTATTAATTTTGTGAAAAACTACGAGAATCCAAATCTGACCATTTCTTTCACTACTGAGCGAAGTATTGAAGATGAACTAAATCGTGAAAGTAACGGTGATATTTTCACTGTTGTAATCAGCTATGCCATCATGTTTCTGTACATTTCCATAGCCTTGGGGCACATCAAAAGCTGTAGCAGGCTTCTAGTAAGTGGTGTGGGTGTTTGTGTGGGTGTCTCTGTTGGAGATAAATGGCGATGCATAGCATGGTGTCATATATATTTGCTTCTACTTAATCATAATTCATTTTGTTCAAAACTAGTGTACATTCCCCTGTGTTTTAATTGTATGTAACATTTTTGTTTCCTGCATCTGTTTTCTCCAGTTCCAAGCCTTTGGTTTATTTTAAACTTAACAATTTACTTCCCATAATCCAGTTTTTTCTGATTTGTCCACACCATCAGCCTAGAATGGTTGCTCATAAAACACATTGTTAGGGAAGACCTAGAATATTTCTCATTTCTTCTCTCAAACTCAGGACTTTTGACTCCAAATCAGCTATCCCCAAAAAGAGGTAAAACGCGAGGACCTTTTAATCCTAGGCCCAGCGAGACTCTGACAGTCCGTGTCTTTATCTCATGTCTCAGGTGGACTCTAAAATCTCCCTCGGCATCGCGGGGATCCTCATCGTGTTGAGCTCCGTGGCGTGCTCGCTGGGCATCTTCAGCTACGTTGGGATCCCCCTCACCCTCATTGTGATCGAAGTCATCCCATTCCTGGTGCTGGCCGTTGGGGTGGACAACATCTTCATTCTGGTCCAGACCTACCAGGTATGTTTCCACAGTCTCACAGAGCTGGGCAAGTGACCAAGGACTGGGCTCCGTTCATGGCCCTCCAGTTCCATTTGCAGGAGTGGACGATGAGAAGGCTTTGTTTCCTTTTCTCTGTGTTGCCAATGGTGTCCGTATCTTGTTTGGGACATTTGGAGACCAAGGTGTTCACCCTTCTCTTGGGTTGGTGAAATAGATATAAAGTAAAAATTCATGTTTTAAATATGTATGTAAAATGGGCTCTCATGCTTGTGGAAAGTATTTTGGACATGACTGTTTTAAAATGATTCTCTAGGGGTGCCTGGGTGGCTCAGTCGGTTAAGCCTCCGACTTCGGCTCAGGTCAGATCTCACGTTCGTGGGTTCGAGCCCCGCGTCAGGCTCTGTGCTGACGGCTGGCTCAGAGCCTGAAGCCTGCTTCCGGTTCTGTGTCCTTCTCTCTCTGCCCCTTCCCCTCTCATGCTCTGTCTCTCTCTGTATTAAAAATAAATAAAACATTAAAAAAATTTTTTTAAATGATTCTCTAATAGTGTAAAAGAATCAAAGATTTGCCAGAGGTGCTGCTAATGGAGAAAATGATCTCAGTCAATTTATTCCATCCCGGTCACCTTACTTGGAGACTCAGTGGCATGTAAGAGCGTCCTTGAATGGTCCAGCCACCTGCAGCCTGCATTCAGTGTGTTTTCCTGATAGGATGATTCAGTCTTTCCTAGAGCTTCTTACCTAGTGCAGGGGTTTAATAATACCCAGATGAATTATCACAACAAGTTGTGGGTCTCCCATAAAAATTGATGTACAATAAATAGAAGCTACGAGGGGCACCTGGGTGACTCATTTGGTTAAGTGTCCAACTTCCGCTCAGGTCATGAACTCATGATCTGTGAGATCAGCCCCATGTCAGGGTCTGTGTTGACAGCTCAGAGCCTGGAGCCTGCTTTGCATTCTGTGTCTCCCTTTCTCTCAGTCCCTCCCCCCACTCACCCCTGTCTGTGTCTCTCTCTTAAAAAAAAGAAAAAAAAAAGCTAGTGATCATTTTTCTTTACCAGGGAGTTAACACAAAGCAAAAAAGAAGCAAAGAGGTGACATCGTTATTTAGAAATTTTAACAGCCCTTATTTTATGTTTTGTTTGTTTGTTTTTTTAAGCGAGATGAACGTCTTCAAGGAGAGACTCTGGATCAGCAGCTGGGCAGGGTCCTAGGAGAAGTGGCTCCTAGTATGTTCCTGTCATCCTTTTCAGAGGCGGTAGCATTTTTCTTAGGTAATCACTCTTTGAATTCTACCAACCCTACAGTTTTCTGAGCCTGGGAGTAGAAGGATCTGGGCTGCTTCCTTGTTTGAGCTTTATTCCATAACCGGAAAGTAGCAGAGCAGACCATGGGGAAAACTGCTGGCAGTATCTGGGGTATTGTTTTGGAATTGTCCTCTTCCTCCTGGTGTTTCAGGACAGGGTTGATGTTGGGGTCCGGGATGACAGGTACCTGGAACTCCTCTACTGCTCCCCCTTTTTGGCACCTCTGGCCAGTGTTGATCTTTGGGAAGCGCATTCTCACAGAGCCACACGGTGCTCCAGAGTCCGCGGCCGTTGGCCTGTAGCGTGTCTGCCCACGTTCCCGACAGCCTTCCAGCTGTGTGCCCACAGCGTGCCTCACTGCAGCCGAATAAGCTGCAGCCAGAACCAGCGCTTTATGGTTTCTTTCACCTGGATAAGTCACCAGCCAGCTTTACTGGCAGGGCCGCCTGCCCCGCCTCTGCTGTGCAGTAACAGGACGAGACAACTGAGCACGTCTTTGGGAGGAGGCTGGATTAGAATTGCCCTGCAAGTCCAGAGAGAGACACAGTTTGCGGGTCACAAATGGAAGTGCCTCCTTGGGCTCCGGGGTCACCTTACATGGAGCTGTTTGTTAGAGGGTCACTGAAGGTAGCCGTCGCTCAAATCAGATGCACTAATATGCCGTCTTCACTTCCACAAAGCAACGCGCTTTGCTGCCTGCAGCCCTTGTACTTCCTCTTGATGGATATAGGTGCAACAATTGTTTTTTTCTCTTTTTACCTCTCTTTTCAGAAAACCAGCCCATGTGTGATGGTAATAGACACTGTGCCTCGAGGCAGGAGTGACTTTGGGGGGACAGTAGGAGCAGTGGGGTGTGGCACACAGAGGGCACAGGTCTGCAGAAGGCAGTTACATGTTGCTGGCCCAGTGGCACTGGGTCCAATTTCCTTTTTCTTTTTTTTAAAGCAAAGCCATGAATCTAGATTTTTGTGTAAGACCTCATTGTTAAATACTGGCTATTTATATTCGTTAAGTACGGCTTTTCATCCTAAGATGGATTGATCTAGGGGCGGACCACACGGGATACATCTGGCCTGTGGGCCACCAGTTTGCCATCCCTGGGTGTTAAGCTAGTACCTCAGTTGATTGTGACAGAAGTGGGAGACTAGCATTGTTGATGTAATAGCAGAGAGAAATATTGCCCCTCTTCAGAGCGAAGCAAAGAAGGTACCGTAAGAAATGACCCATATTGGTGGCTCCAAAAGTTTAATGTGCATAGCTTTGCCTGGAGAGCCTCTTAAATACAGTCGAATCGGGTATGAATTCCCACTGTCCTGATTAAGTAGGATAGGGTTAAAGCATAGGGGTCCCCATTTTTAACTCCCCAAGTGGTTCTGGTGCTGACCCCACTTTGCAAAAACACTGGGCTTATGGACTCATTTCCAGTTCTGGTGTGACATCCACAGACCTCGGTGGCGGTGTGGGGGGCAGGGGTCTTCTCATGCTGCAGCCTGCTCTCCTCCTGATGCTGCCAGGCCCACAGGAGTGTAAGGCTTGCGTAGTCCTGAGCTGCAGGGGTGGTGACATGGCAGCTTCTGTCCCCGGCAGGAGCGCTGTCAAAGATGCCGGCCGTCCACACCTTCTCTCTCTTTGCCGGGATGGCAGTCCTCATCGACTTCCTTCTTCAGATTACCTGTTTCGTGAGTCTCTTGGGGTTAGACATTAAGCGTCAAGAGGTAAGCTGTTAACAGGATTGCTGTCTCCTAATTAGAGTCTAGAATCCAAGTGAAGCAGCAGTGGGGTGTGACCTTTATTCCTCTTTGTCCTCTCAGAAGAACCGTCTGGATGTTCTTTGCTGTGTCAGAGGCTCTGAAGACGGAACTAGTGTGCAGGCTTCGGAGAGCTGCCTGTTTCAGCTCTTCAAGCACTCCTATTCTCCACTTCTGCTTAAGGACTGGATGAGACCAATTGTGGTAGGAGTTTGTCTGTGGTTTCCCTTGCCAAAATAGATCTGTCACATGCATTCTAAGAAATCAGCTTGCAGGGCATCTGGGTGGCTCCGTTGATCAAGTGTCCTACCCTTGATCTCCTTTCCATCATGACCTCACAGTTTGTGAGATTGAGCCTTAAGTCGGGCTCTGTGCTAACAGTGTGGAGCCTGCTTGAGATTCTCTCTTTCCTTCTCTCTCTGCCCCTCCCCCCGGCTTTCCCCCCCCCCCCCCCCCCCCCCCCCCCCCCCCCCCCCCCCAAAATAAATAAATAAACTTAAAAAGAAAAGGAAATCTGCTTGGGAAGGGGATTCTGACAGCTGTTAAGTATATATGCAAAGACGCAAATATATACAAATATATAAAATATTTTTCTAGCTTTTAGCAGTCAACATAAGCAAGTTTTTATTTGATATAATTATATATTCATAGAAAGTTGCATAGATAGTACAGAGAGGGCCCAGTTTCTTCCTCTGGTCTTACATAATTGCAGTTCAATGTCAAAACCAGGAATCTGACATTGACACGGTTTGTGTCTAGTTCTAAGTCATTTTATCACATGTGCAGATTCGTGTAACCACCATTGCAGTCGATATATAGACCTGTTCTGTCACAACACTCTCCCTCATGATACCCCTTACAGAGTCACATAATACTCTGGTTTCTCTTCAGATCGTATAAATCTTTGACCTTTTACAGAGTCACACATACTCCTCCCCACACCATCCACTGTCCCTCGTCCCCAGCAACCACGTAAGAGCTTCTTGTAGGTCATGTACTAGATGGAGTCGACAGTGACAACCTATCACTTCTCTGCTAAAAGCACATAAATTAGTTTACAATAATGGTAAAGTAACATTTAACATTTATCGAACACTTCATATTGGGTACTCTGCTAAAATCTGGATTACCCCCCAATTTTCTCATCTAATCCACAAAACTATCTTTTATCTTTCCTATTTTACTAATGAGGAAATAGAAGCTAAAATAGAGGTTCAGTGACTCCTCCAGGGTCCCTCAACTCGTAAGTGATGGTGTCAGGGTTTGAACCCAGGTAGGTCAACTCTAGATAGTATGATCTCAGCCACTGCCCCTACTCTCTACTCACTTAACATGTTTAAATTTTTCAGTCGAGGAAAGTCCTGTTTTTTATGTGTTTCAGATTCTATGTTCTTACGTTCTAAGACGGGAAGCAATCACTGCCTTGTAACTCACTTTTCATTCCAGGTGGCGGTATTCGTGGGTGTTCTGTCATTCAGTATCGCAGTCCTGAACAAAGTGGAAATTGGATTGGATCAGTCTCTTTCAATGCCAGATGTGAGATGCTTTCTCTTTCATCTTGTGTAGCCAGTGGTATGAACTCATTTTTCAAGATGTGCCTGCAGTTATTTCAAGCTAATGCCTGCTTCGGAATGCACGTGCTGACAGGCTCTCCCGTGTTAGGAGAAAGCTGTTTCAGTGGGAGCCATCTTAGCGATTTGAACTCTCAGGCAGCCCCCTGGGGAGCCAGAGAAGGCGAGCAGCAAGCCTTTTAGCTTGTAAGGTGCCCTCCTGATGGCGGGCCAGCCAGGGGAGCACTGAGGTGCAGGGAGGGTAAGCAGAAGGGAGCTGGCAGGGTAGGAAACCCCGAATCTGAGCGGGGGGCATGTCGACTAGCAGCCTCCAGCGCTCTTCTGATTCTTAGTGATCATCACCTCATTTCGTCATCATCAGTGTTCACACTCTGTCCTGTTTGTTCATTTTCTCAGGACTCCTACGTGATGGATTATTTCAAGTCCCTCAAGTACCTGCATGCAGGGCCACCCGTGTACTTCGTCCTGGAGGAAGGGCACGACTACACCTCCCTGAAAGGGCAGAACATGGTGTGCGGAGGCATGGGCTGCAATAATGACTCCCTGGTGCAGCAGATCTTCAACGCGGCCCAGCTGGACAGCTAGTCAGTACCGCCTGGTCGCCTCGTACTGTCGCGGAAGCGGCCAGAGTCCGCAGGGGCCTGAGGTTTCTCACTGCAAACGGATTTGCTTAGAAAATTTGTTGTTGCAAATCATGCTAACTCTAGCTTTACTTGAGCAAAGGCTTTTTAAAGGACTAATTTACCAACTCCTGTCCTGAAGTGTTTTCCATTAAGTGGTGATGAAATTTGTCTTTTGACTGGGCAACAGTATAAAATCTAGAAAAAGAACTTAGGTTTCAAAAAAGGGCTGACTCTGAAGACTTCCTCCCTGTGGAACAAATCAGTAACTTCTCCCCTCCTTTTCGTTAGTACCCGAATCGGCTTTGCTCCCTCTTCCTGGATCGATGATTACTTTGATTGGGTCAAGCCTCAGTCTTCCTGCTGTAGAGTCTACAACAGCACCGACCGCTTCTGCAACGCTTCAGGTACTCTCATCTCCTCTTCCAACCCTTTCCCTTTTCTCTGAAGACATTTGATATTACAATTTGAAACGAATCCTTACTTCACCTCGGGAGGTATCTACGTATCTGCCAGCGCCCGGTCTCGTAGGCCGTGTCGCCATCCCTTCCCTCGGCCATGGTGTCTGAGGGGCCTGTGTTCTTTCTCTCCCACCACCCACCACGGGGCTGCAGGCTACACAGGGCCCGGGCAGGGGCACCTTGTGATAGGTGCCTGCCCGTAGTGTCTCACAGATGGGCTCCCCCTCATTACCACTGTTGCCCTACAGTTTTGTGAGGAATATTGAGGTTGTCCTAGAGTTTTCTTGATAAAAATGTGGACACCTCGGACTCCGACACCACCAACCAGGGTCATCCTCGAAGCGGGAGACTTGCTTCAGGGAAGAAGGTTTGTATAGGCTGCCTCGGTGAAGATGGGATCTTAGATTTAGAAGACTCCGAAAATCACCTGTGCTGGAAGCTTTTGGATCCATGAAAAGATTCAGGGAAAGAATTCCCCCTCATTTCTTTATCAGTGTCTTTAAGTGTTTTAAACTAAAATCTGGAGACTCATTCTCCTCACGTGGGCCTCTCCTCTATGCTTACGCTAGTGGCTGACCCTGCCTGCATCCGCTGCAGGCCCCTCACCCAGGAGGGCAAACAGAGGCCTCAAGGTGGAGACTTCATGAGATTCCTGCCCATGTTCCTTTCTGATAACCCGAACCCCAAGTGCGGCAAAGGGTAAGTGCCACTGCGCCACTCAGATACGTGTCCGCCTCCCGTAGCCGCACGCTGGACAGCTGGCGGGGGGCTGGGCTCGAAGCAGTTGTGTGGGAAAGGTCTCTTCTCTTCCCCTCCCTGTCCTGTCCCAATCTTTCTGTGAAAGCAGGGAAGCCTAGAACACCTTTAAAGAAAACCTGTCGTCATTTTCAACCAAGTTTACCCCGGCTCAAGCGTCTGCCCCCTCCTCGTCTGTCCTGGCCGTCCTGGCTGCATGGACGGGTGCAGAGCCCTGCGCGGGTGTCTGGCGGGGCAGAAGGGGAGGAGGGGCGCGAGGCATTTCAGCGTGTGTTCAGTTGTATCTGTGGGTGTCGGGGATAGCGTGTCTGTAACGCCATCCTAGGTTAGGGTTTAGGGATGGTAGCCCCACCATTCTTGCCAGCATGTCTAGACATGAGCTTTTGGGCTGTCTCCCTTCCCCATCGAGCCACGCAGCCAGTGCCCCGTGGAAGCAGCTTGTCTGGGCCCAGAAACAGGGAAGAGGCTGGACATCCAGGGCGGGCTGATTCAGAACCTTTGGTAGGAGGAAGATGAGTGTCCAGGTGTATGTTAGGTAAGCCCTGGACTCCCGTGTTTTTCCTAAGAACATATAATTTGACCAGAATTCCATCAGTTGGTCATGTGTGTCATGTCTGTGCTTTGAGACCTATACTTGGCACGGTGTCTAAAAATAAGAATGAATCTTGCAGCTTAGTTTGCTTGCAGACTGAATGCCTTGGCCTACAGAAAAGAAATCCAAGTACAGTCAGCTGTTAGGAAGGCAGCTGCCACCACTTACGGGAGCCTCCACGTGCCAGTTGTGTGCCAAGGACATCACCAACATTTCGGTGACACATCACATGGCCCTGGGAGTAGGTGGCAGTACACCTGTTGGCAGAGGACACGACAGCCCAGATTCAGTAACTTTGCCCAGGGTTCTGTGACCAACACATGGCATGGCCAAAACCAGTCTCCTGGCCATCAACTCCGGAGCCCTGCCTTTGCCACCTCCTGTTACCCAACACTGCTTTGCAAGCACTGTACGAAAGCACACTTGATTGCAAGCAGAGCCAGATAGAGAAACAATAGCCCTGTGCACCAGAACGACCAAGAGCAGTAAAGACAAGCCAGTGTGAGAGAGAACAAGCTAAAACGTTCCTTGTTCCCTTTCAAGGGGCCTTCCCATCCCTGAACTTGCCATGTGGCCTGACCTCTGCGCCCGGGGTCAGATGATCTTGTTTAGCCCAGAGTGCTCAGGTTCTGCAGGTGCCGTACAAAGTAAGTGCAGCTGTTCTGACGCCACCGAGTCTTCTCTTAGGGGACATGCTGCTTACAGTTCAGCAGTTAACATCCTCGGCAATGACACAGGTGTCGGAGCCACTTACTTCATGACCTACCACACCGTGCTGCAGACCTCTGCTGACTTTACTGACGCCATGAGAAAAGCTAACATCATCGCCAGTAACATCACCAAAACCATGGGCCTTGAAGGAAGTAATTACCGTGTGTTCCCATACAGGTAGTGTGAATTTTCTAAATGAGGGGGTCGTAGGTTAGAGCATCCCTTGGTGGGATGCTGATACTTGGCTTTCATTCTCACACCTTCTCCATCATGAGCACAAGCAAAGTGCATCCAGGGAAGTAGCATCTGAGTGATGAAGGCCAGGATCCACAACACCCACCGAGGTTTGCCTGCTGGACATGCAAAAACTCAGTCTCCAGGCTGGTGCATGCTGAAAATGCCATCGGGCGGGAGGGCATGGTACCTGGGGACCAGACTTCATGGAGAGGGCTAAGCTGGTGTTTCTGGCCAGTCTGTGTCCCGGACTGCTGATTACCTGGGACAGTGCCTTTATGGAGGTTTTTCTTTTTTTTGTTGGGGTGTTTTCCTTATTGAGAGTATTTTAGGAGATACCAAATTTGGAAAATATGGAAAAGTAGAAGAAACCAGTGATTTTTTACCACCCCAGTGATCTCACTTAAAAGCGTTCCCCCCTGTTCCTGACAAGACAGCCTGTTTTCCCGTGGAAGAGGTTCTCAGGTTAGATGTCCTAATTGCAGAAAAGAGCTGGTTAACTTTTCCCAAAAAGCATTTTCTCCTCAGGCCCCGCATAGACCCCATTTGACCTGAGGGAATTCTCAGGATCGATCAGGACTCGTTTTTTCACAATACCATGAAATACTCTACGTAAATGCCTACGTAGTAGAATAGGTTGGGCTTGTGAACATATATAATACACATATTGGAACATTATTAGGCCCTTCTTAGCTGGCAGTGGGCAATGAAAAGTTCTCTGGAATTACTGTAGGTGAATCTCGCACAGGCGGGGCTGGGGAGGCTCATGAAGGGGATGGTCTCAGAGTAGTTCCAGTTTTGCAGGGGGGGCAGCATGTAGAGTAGAGCTTCCAGAGGCAGAATGAGCTGTAACAGAACCTTCTTCTCTCCAGTGTCTTCTATGTCTTCTACGAACAGTACCTGACCATTATAGATGACACGATCTTTAACCTCAGCGTGTCCCTGGGAGCCATCTTCTTGGTGACTGTGGTTCTCCTGGGCTGTGATCTGTGGTCTGCAGTGATCATGTGTGTCACCATCGCCATGATCTTGGTCAACATGTTTGGGGTCATGTGGCTGTGGGGCATCAGTCTGAACGCAGTTTCCTTGGTCAACTTGGTTATGGTGAGTCCTGGTCCACTCCGTCTGTCTGTAACTCCTGTGTCCCTTCCTTGAACCGGTTCTTGGGGTAAAAGACCAAAGCCTGCTCCCACACTTGAAAGGCGGATGGGTGCTGGATGGAGTGAGGACGTGGGGGGTGCATAGGGCAGTGGCAGTGGGACTTCGCTGTGTCACAAGGGGATTTTGCCTTTCTTATTCTGAAGGGTTTGAGAAAACATGTAGCCCAATGACAAGATGTTCACTTTTTATTTGGAAAAATGCTTCTTGCTGATGGGATTCTTACTAGTACCTTTTGCTTCCCATGCGATGGCCAGGTGCGTTTTAATCGTCTTGAAGATGTAAGCATTTGAGAAAGTATTAAAACCAATGTCTGTACTCAAGATATGAAGTGTTTGAGGGGGGAGCAGTAGTGAGGCCCAACTAAAGCAAATCTGGTGACTATGTGCTCGCTCCCAAAGGGTAGGGGTACCCTTAAGTGGGTTCGGCAAGTTCCTCTAAAACAGGCAAATCCACTGTAGAAAACTGGAGCTCTGGGTGCTGGGCCTTGAGGGTCTCACCAGTTGCCTGGTACAGCTTCAGTTGATGTGACAGGGGACTGGTATATATGAAGTTAAAGGGGACACTGAGGGCTCCAGAGCTGCCTGGGGTGCCCTGCAAACCACAGGTCCTGGGAGAAGAAGGCCTACTCGCTTAGGGTTTCCAACCACAAAAGGATGTCAACGCAAGCACTGTTTTTCAGAGCTGTGGCATTTCCGTGGAGTTCTGCAGCCACATAACGAGGGCGTTCACAGTGAGCACGAAGGGCAGCCGTGTGCAACGGGCAGAAGAGGCGCTCGCTCACACGGGCAGTTCTGTGAGTAGCCTTGGTAGAGGTTTCCACATAAGGTGCCCAGGTCGGCAACTGAGTGCTTCATGGCAACTGTGCAATTCACTGGGGAAAACAGGATTTGAATCCTTCAGCAACAGCCAAGGATAGGTTTTCCAGGCATTTCATGAAACGTTTGGTTTGAGGGCCGGAAGGCCTTTCCATGTAAGACACAGCCAGCCATGTGTTGAGAAGCGAGGGGGGCAGTCACGCTTGGGAGTGTGACCTGAACTTGTAGTTCTTCTTAGGTCAACTCCATGGCCTGCTTCAACCTATCAGCCAATTACTCTGCCGCCCTAGAAAATACTGTTACAGAGAAACAATTAACTCTATTCTGTAACAATTTTAGAAACTCAGTCGTGTTCACCTAAAAAATATAAGGAAATCTCTGTTTAAAGACAGAATCCAGGATCTAAGCAGGATCCACAGATTTTACCCTTACACCTTTTTTTTTTTTCAGGCCCATAGGCAGCAAATCAATTTCAGGTAGAACGTAATGCTTCTCAGTAACTCTGAGAGCTGGGGTTCAGCCCCCACCCCCATTGCTTTGGGCCTTGCCCATCCAGAAATCACTGTGAGGAAACATGGAATTAGAGCAGGTTGGTAAGTGCTTCCTAAATCCCGCTCTTCTTTCAGGTGTTCAGTGGAATCACACTGACAAAATTTGGAGGGATTGTGGTGTTGGCCTTTGCCAAATCTCAGATCTTCCAGATATTTTACTTCAGGATGTATTTGGCTATGGTCTTACTGGGAGCGACCCACGGCTTGGTCTTCCTGCCGGTCTTACTTAGCTACATAGGTAAGTGTTCTTGTTCTTAAATGGGTGGAGGGGGTGTGCTAGTAAAGGAAAAGATCTAGAAGAACTCTTTTGCAGTGTTTAAACTTGTACTAATGGTCATTTTTAAATGGTACCAAGAGTGAAAAAAAAATTGAGACAAGTGTCTCATTTAGATTGTGGTCTGAGTGGTGGCCGGGGGGCGGGGGCTGGGAGAGACCCGGCCCTGCCACCCGTCACAGCCCAGCAGTGCCGAGTGCACCCTCTGGTCCCTGCCTCCCTGTCCCAGCGAAGCGCTGCCTCTGCTCCTCAGCTCCTGTCTGGAGACTATCCTTCCTCTTTCCTTCTGCCACCACCTCGGCTTCCATACATGACCTGTGGTTGAGAGGACAACCGCTTGGGAGCTTTATAAGAAGTTGAAGTACTGAGAACAGGGAACACGAGTCGGGGGTTTTGAGTTTTGGGGGCATAGAAAGTTTGTACTGTGACAGAACTACCCTGTTGCCTTCCTTTTCTACTAAAAAAATGATCTAGAAGTTTGTTTTTTAATTCCTCATAGGACCATCAATAAATAAAGCCAAAAGTTTGGCCACTCAAGAGCAATACAGAGGTACAGAGCGAGAACAACTCCTGAATTTCTAGCCCCTTGCAAGGCTGGGGGACGTTGAACTGTGTCTGCGGGCCGCTCAGTTTACCATGGACAGTGGCTGTGCCGTCGAGGCTGAGTTGGACACTGGACGGTACCAGACATCAGGCCACTTAACAGGTGCAGCTTCAGCCGGAGTGCTTTTAAACTCAGGAAGGCAAATGTGAAGTGTGAAGCAGTATTACCTGATCGGAAGGCAGCCCCAGGATGCCACGGGGCCTTCCAGTTCCCCGGGAACGAGACCTAACTCTGGCAGGCGGAAGGCGACACTAGCGTGGCTGAGCGGAGTCTGCTCCCTGACACTTTTTAAAGGCCGATCAATGCAACGTTTTTCCTTTTCTTTTGGAGTAAGCCATCACACAAGTTCTATACCATATTTTTAGTAACATTTGAGGATGGTGTTAGATACACTTTACTATAACATTTTGTAGTTTAAAGAGCTTTATTAATGCAATAAATTAACTTTGTACACATTTTTATATATATATAAAAAAACTAGCAAGTGATTTCAGAATGTCGTAGGCCTCATTAGAGCTTGGTCTCCAAAAACCTGCTTGAAAAAAGCAACATGTTCTTCACAGTGTTCTCCTGTAAAAGAAATGCAGATGTAATCAGATGCGGCACAAAAAGGAAAACGAGAGAATGAAGCCTTTACAGCTCATAGATATGATGTATGCTGGGTTTTAACTTATTTTTCTTTCATAAAATGCTTTGTTTTCCTAAGCTTTTGAGCGGCCCTTTCATGCTCGGCTGCTGGGCACCCTCACAGCCCCAGCAGATCCCTGCCTGCCCCAGGTAACGCCGTCTTCCACGGTTGGCTAAGCTACAAAAAGTCGCAGGCCTGAAATAAAAGTGGCCTGCTCGCCCCCCCTCCTAAAGGAGGGGATGCTTTAGGTGTCAGAGCTCCGCGGAGAAGAATGACTGATAAGCCCCAGGCCATTTAGAACCCTCCGTGCCTCTTTCCGGTCTCGTGCCTGATCACGCCCAGACCTGCGGTCAGGCCTGGGCCGTGCCCCGAATGCGTCCACAGCAGGTTCCAGAGTCCACTAGCATTCTGACTGTCCTCCTACCGCTGTCATGGGTTTTTCTTTCTAAAAAAGCTCACGCAGGGGTTCCCCTTAGGAGAACTGCCCCCAAAAGCTTCTCGCCTACTAGCCTGCCAGCATTCCCTTGCTACTGTGAGGCTGTGTTCGCCCCAGGCCGCCTCCCCGCTGCCATACCCTCCCTCACCTGGTGTGAAGTTCGGGTTCCCTCGTAAGCGCTGGTTTCGCTGTTCAAAAAACCGAAATATAGTATAGAAAAGCATGTTGTCTTCAGTCTGCTTTGCTGCATCTAAAAATTTTCGTGCAGAAATGTTGTCATGGCCGCCAATGCCCCGGATGAACCTTAAGGCAGCTAACACTTGGTGTTTGGAAAGAAGCACTTCTACTATTTCGTCGTTCGCTGTCGAGAGGCGCTGGAAGGGGAGAGAAGTCCAGTAAGCGCCAGCAACAGGAAGAGATGCGAATGCGGTTTAAAATGGGGATACAGCAAAACATACCTTCAGCATATCTAGAGACAGCTGATGAGCGGGGGGGTAGAAACTTTCTAGGGACAAGAGCAGGCAAGCCTAAAAGACACGTTTTCACACCGGCTTCAGCATATGAGGGGTCAGGCAGCTCAATCTTAAATTCTTAATCCCAGAAGTAAAAGCCAGGGGACACATACCAGAGGCTTGGAGTCACTGAGGACGTGGTACTGCAGGAACTGGTGCAGCATGTAAAAGAGGTTGTGCTGGACCAGCGTCTTGATGACAAGCTCGTGTAGGTAGTGCTGAGGACAGAAACGGAAGACTGTTCCCGATCGCCTGACTACAGCACACGCGAGGCCAGGCATGTCTAGGACTGGCGCTATTCTAAGTGACGGATAAAGGTTTCTGTCACCTACACGGTGACAGGACACTTGATTAAACACTCATCCCACCCGAGCCTGACACGGTGAGGTCGGGAGAGTCCCTCAGAATTCAGTCTGGTGCCAGACCGCGCGCCGCTAAGTTGGGAGCACAGATGAGTGGAAGGTACCTGTACTGTGATCTGAAACTGGTTAAGAGAGCGAATATACTCCATCAGCACGGCGATCACAAACTTGTGAGGCATGTCCTGGAGAGGAAAAGCAGTCTCAAAACACTGAATGCTCGCAGGGAGGCCGCCTGCAGCTCCTCCTCTATCCACCCACTTGGTTTCGCGCCCATCTGGCCCAGTGTTGTTGCACTGGTTGTGCACAGATCTCTCCAGAACCTCCCACGCTGACGGTCATGTTTTGGCCTGAGCATTAGACACCAAACTGTTAGCACTAGGTCTTCACCCCAGATAACTCCAGTTCCTCTCATCACGTTAGGAGCCCTACCGCCTTCCTCAATTCTCTGAACAGAAGATTGGTCTTGGGACTCGTCACCCACCTTCTTCTCCGTGAAAACCGACAGGACGTGCGTGTACATGTCGGACTGGTCGACCACGGCCTGGGTCCGCACCGGCCTTCTGAGGAGCGGGCTGCTCCGGCTCGGCCCCGCTTCTACTGCCTAGATGCACATTGCAAACAGGACTCTCATCAGCTTCCAGGGACTCCCAGAACCCCGAATCCCAGCAAAGGATGGCACTTATTACGTGGACAGAACCGTTCTTCCTGTGCAGGCTGGGCAGGAAGTCAGAGCTGGTCATCTTGAAATTATACCAGTGTTCACAGATGGAACTAAAAAGCAGAAGTCCCTTTCCTCTTGAGACTCATTTTTCTCACCTCTTAAAATCCCTCACAGTCTTAATCATGGACTTTCTCCTATTTGTTACCTAATAAAAATACCTACCGCTTGCTTGTAAGGCTAGATGTGTGGGCTTTCGAGCGGTAAGCAAGGCCACCCAAATCTGGCTGACTCTAGTGAGAAAACGGACTACTTCAGCGAACCCCGTACAGCAGCTCGCCCCAGTGCTGACTGTGCAGCTGTGGTGGGGGCTGGAGAAGCACCGGCGTCACCAGGGAAGGACCACACTTTGGCCCGCACCCTTGGGCGAAGACTCAGAGCCAGAGCAAGGGATGCACAGAAACCCATCTAGGGTCAGCCCTCCTGACTCCCACAGCCCAGTATGCCAGCAACAAAGCCAGGGCGGCTCTGGAAAAGTCCAGCCCCCCTCATGTCTTCCAGGGCAGGGACAGGCGCGCTCCAAGGTCCCTCGGCCTTCAGTAGCCTGCGTCAGTTCTGTTACCCCCAAGGAGCTGAAGGGGAGTGCAGTTCTGGCTTCCTCCTTATTGCCTGTGACCGCTTCGGTTTTAAGCCCCAGGACTAATCAGGTCCCTGAAGTGAAATAGGTCATTCCACTCATCCTAACAGTACAGCAGAAACTGGTTACGGGCCACGTCAGTGGTTTCTAGCCGTTCACAACAAACACTGGAACCCGCTCTGGAAGCACGGCGCTAACACTTCATCACTATCCTGACAGGACCCTGACTGAATGCCAGGAGGATTCTTAATATTACAGCTGTTACAGCCTGAAAGGAGAAAGAAACAAGGGGCAAAAGGATTATACTCCTAATGTGCTAAGTCCGGGCTCTGACCTGGCAGAAGGATGTATAAAGTAAGGCAAAGCTGAAACCATTTTTCTTCTCCATATAACAGGTAAGACCAAGGAACTAATTGTAAGATTCACCAGAGGTTGAAAACCAGTGAAGTGACACAGCCTCAAGCTAATGGAAGGCACAAACTCTGAACCTCTGGCCCCGCTACAGCCACCTGACACGCACACCCCAGCAGCATTATCATCCGAGCAGAACTTCGAATTATAATTGCTTAGGAGGCGCGCTGGGGTGGCGGTGGGGGCGGAGGAGGGCCCTTCGTCCCAGCACGCACACAGCTTACCGTTGTGTAGCTCTGCTCAGCGTCCAGGTACTTCTTATACTCGTGATTGAGTTTGTCAAAAACTGTGGCGATCACGGGTAACGTTGCTCTGTCTGACTCGCTCAACACTGGAAAGAATGTTCACGCAGGTCAACCAACTTTACATCCGCTTCAGAGCTCAGGTCGCTAGCATAGAAGTGACTGATCTCAAAGGGTTACCAGGGCAAACATACCTTCAAGGGGCATTCAGAGAAAGGGTAGCATGTGGAGACTAGGAATCACTCACCAGCCCTGCCTCACTTCTAGGAAAAGGAGCTATGGGAGGTTTCAGTACAAAGTGCTCAAAGTAGACACACATGCAGTGAGGGACCTGGACTCTGGGAACTGGTTAGGGCTGGGATGCTAGTTCATTACCCTCAGGTGCGCCATGGTTAGCCTCGCTTTTGCCTGGAGCCCTCTGGTTGAGCTTTTCTACCCAAGTCACTGTAAGTCATTTTTCTATTTCCTGGTCTTTCCAAGGGGTTAAATAATCCATTCTTCAAGTGAAGAATGAGGCTACACGCTATGGACAAAAGCAGACAAATGTGGTCCAGCTCCCAGTAAAGGCTGTGGGCAGCACAAGCCCTGTACTGGAATGAGCCTGATGGGGAAGGACTCATCCACTTACTTTGCGAACAGACAGACAGGATGACCATCTTGCACTCCTTTCTCTGGAGGAGAAAGTCCATCAGTCTTCCTTTATCTGGCAAGAGGTTTACGATGGGCTGAAGCTTTACTTGGAGGTTCCAGAGGTAACCTGGATTGAGGCAGCAAACTTCATACAGGATGCAAATGTGAACAAAAGCCCAAAAGATGGCTCCCCTAAAACATTCATATGGGCGCGGGGGAGGGGCAATCCTGCAGAGCACTGTTACTATCCCAAGTGCAGGCCAGGGCGCGCAGGACACGCCTGACAAAGGGCGCCCAGCCAAACTACCACTGCCGGCTTGATGGTTCCTTCCAACAAGGTCACCCTCTCTGATCACAGGGGCATCAATGGTGTAGCTCCCAAAATACGGGCAGGTGACAAGTCTTCAATCAACTCAGAGCAGTTCTGTTCCCACACCCAGCCCCCTTTTAACCTTGAAGGTAGAAAAGGATGTCAACATGGTATAAACTTGAGTCCTATACTTTGGTTTCTCCCGCACTGGCTCTCCACAGGAAAAAAAAGGGACTCCAGAGGCTCCCAAGGAAGTTCATAATTCATCCATTCACCAATCCATGAATTTCCTAAACACCCATACTGCCAGGTAGGCCAGTAGTGCCTCTCTCAGTTGGGGTTCCACAAGAGAATTCAACACTGCAGTAAAGAGGACCTGGTGACCCCTACTCAATTCTCCCACAGTTGGTCCAGAGCCAGCCCATTCCAGACAGAGAGAAGGGAATTCTACATGCAGTGGAGACCTCGAGAATTCTTGCGAATCCCAGTGTTACAGTTAAGACAGGAGAATACATGGACCACAGAAGACAAATGTAGAAAGTGCTCCAGCAGGAAGTTACAAGCACCAGGGCGTTCCTGGGAGAGCGAGCCAGCATCCTGAAGGAGCTGCACCAGCACAGCGGGAAGCACGAGCGCACCTCTATGCAGACGGAACAGCAAAGGGCAAAGGCACACGTGCGGGCATGAGAGTGGGACAGGGCAGGGAGGGCCTTGCACACCATGCTATGGCATCTGGCTTTTCAGAACGGACAGACCTGAATGGGCTAGAAGCAGGGGAGTAACCGTTCTTAGTTGTGTATAATAAAGTAATATATGCGGGGCACCTCAGTCGCTCAGTCAGTTAAACCTCTGACTCTTGATTTTAGCTCAGATCATGATCTCACAGTCTGTGGGATCAAGCCCCACAGTGGGCTCTGCACTGACAGCATGGAGCCTGCTTGGGATTCTCTCTCTACCTCCCTCTCTCAGAATAAACATTTAAAAAATAATAATATGTGCTCAGGATAAAACAGAATAGAGAACAGAATATAAAGCGAAAATTTTTCCCATTCCCAAGCTTGAAGGGAGAGATCATTTCTCAGATTCACCCTGAAAACGTCGCTGGCTACAAGTATCATCCACAGCCAAGTTCTGTTTTCTAACAGGACGACTGTCCCCTCTGACCCACCTTGGCTTGCGCTGATGATGATGTCAGGCTGGAAGACAATCCAGGATGAAGAATCTGCATGTTATAGGAAATGGTAAACCAGGATGAAAACAAAAGGCAAACCCAGTTCTAATTAGCACTCGCCCACCCCCTATCTGCAGCGGCTACTGGGGCCCGGGTGGCGAGGAAACCTCCCCAGGGGGCTCCCAAGATACTGTTGAGGTTCTTCACAGGTTCCAAGGCCAAGGCCTCAGGACCACACTCAGACACCAATATAAAGGTGGGGGGTGGGTAACATCTTCACTTCTGGGCACAGCGGCCAGGCCTTTGTCAAGGATACAGAGTTTGCATGGGACAGGGGACTGGCTGGTCACCGGAGCAGGACCTGCAAATGGAAAAACAAAGTGTGTAAGGACAATGCCACCAGAAAAACCTGCCCACACCAGTGCTTCGAAGGGGAAATGCAGTACTTTTAAACCTTCAGGAAATGCTTATTCGACTATAATTAAATAAGAAAGGAGCGAACTGTCTTGTACCACTGGTAACACACATGAGGAAGAAGGGGACAGTTGTCAGGACAATCAGTGAAAATGGCCTCCCAGGGAGGAGGAAAGGATGACGGATTCATTCAGAGTTCCTCATTCTTCTACAATAATCAAAGGTGACGTCATCATTTTCACATGCACAGTAAAAAAACCAAGTGCCCGATGCGCTCCATCCACATCCCAGGTCAAGTGCTGAAAAGATTTCAAATAAAAGTATGTTGGGCTTTAATGGTCTAAATAATGAGCTCCATGCTCCACTGCACAGAGTAGGTCCAGGCACAGAGATCTCATCTAGGAAACGGACCCCAAACACCTCACACGACAGGGACTCCCAACTACCAGTTGCACTGCCCGTTCGTCCATGGTGAACTTGAGAAATGCAGCTCTGCTCTGATGACCCAGGGACAATCAGAAGACACGATTTGATCAGCAGCTTGGAAAAGGCAGTCATTTTGGACAGACCACCGAAAAGAGGGAAGGGCCCAGACAAGCTAAGGCAAAGAACACTTGAACCTAGAACCTGAGAGTGAAGTTCTTGCACGTGGGCCTCAACTCTGGCTGCCAATCACATTGACTAACTGCTGCCAGGTGAGAGCGGGGCCCTTGGCGGGGAAAGCCTCACAGGTGATCCTGATGTGTAAGCTGCTCAAAAACCACTAGCTGAACAGACCAAAGGCAGAAGGGGGAACAGGAGCAGCCGCCCAGCGCGTCCCAACAGCACACCCTGCAACCACACAGGGCGGGCAAGACAGACGCTACAAGCCTGCAAGGGGCATACAACCTCGCCGGTAAAATATGACAGAAGGTCTGTAGCCGTAAAAAAAATGCCCTACCAACCCACACTCTGGGGGCCAGAGATTCAATGAACTCTTGAATTCTTATTAATCTTTCTCTAAGCAATGATTGTGGTCACACCTGGCACTTGTTTTATTATAACTGGCCAATTCCAACCTGTGAGCAACCGGAACAGAGCTTAAGGTTAAGGTCTAAATTCGGTTTTCCTGCCAGTTCCCCGGGAGTTACCTTCACACCAAGTTAACAGGAGATACAAGACAACCATTTGATACAACCTATTCTTTTGATACAACCTATTCTTTTAATGCTTACATTACTAGCCCTGGAATAGGAAGATGCTGGAAGGAACACAAAGCCCTCCAAAAGCACATGGGCCTGGGAACCCCCATGTGCACCCCTCATTCCATCCACTACGCAGAGGTCCCCTTACCTGCCATGGGGATCTGATAGGGCTGAATTGAGCGAGCCGGAAGCACCGGGTGATGGAAGGTGGTGGTGCCATCAAACTCTCCCCTTAACTTGATGTCAAATATCACCGATGTCTGAAGTGGAGAAAAGTAAAACTCTGATGCCAAACGACCCATGACTTGGCCTGCCCCTTCCGTTCTCCCAGACTCCGCCATTCCGTCAGCTGAGAGTCTGCGTGCCCCCGCACCACACCCCTGCAGGCTGATTCTAGGCGGGGAGGAGTCCGCCGTGAGATCACGACGCTGTTACACTGTCCCCACGCTCACGCACACCCCTGGCGTTTATGACAGGCTGCCCCTGAAGCGCTCCAAGTGATTTCAGCAGATCTGTTGCACTTCCACTGGAAAGACCTTCATTAGCCGCCCTGCGGGAGGCTGGGACACAAGGAGCTTGTCTGACCAGACACCCAGCTAACCATGTAGGGCAAAAAAAGGACCTGTTCTAGTCTTTCTCTTGGGCCACAAAGCCTCAAAATCACGATCACCTAGGGTTATCTATCCTCACAAGGAAACACAAAGCTCATGTGCTCACACCAAGACTGTGCCTCTGCAGTCAATTCCCAGCTTAGCTGAGCCGACCAAATAATTGTTCCGGAGTCAAATACCCTCATGTGCTACTACTTTCTGGAAGTTTTTTAATTAACTGTAATCAATAGATAGGGAACCATGGTTTTTTCTCAACCATCTAGAATGCCAAACCCATTTGCATCTGGAAGACCAAAGCTTTAGCATGAAAAGTTCTTTCTGGTCTTCATTCTGAATGTTTTATCAATTTTCATAACTCTTTTTTTTAATGTTAATTTATTTTTGAAAGAGTGCACACGGGGCAGGGGCAGAGAGAGAGGGACAGAAGATCCGAAGCGGGCTCTGTGCTGACAGCAGTGAGTCATGAATGTGAGATCGTGACCTGAGCTGAAGTCGGCCACTCAACAGACCAAGCCACCTAGGCACCCCAATTTTCAAACTCTAAAGCCACACTGACAGACCAGACGCCCACACACAACTCCTACCTCTGTATCTTGATGATGAACGACCACCAGGTTATCCACCACGTTTAGGGCAAATTTCCCCGTCCGATTTAACTTTAGTATGTGCATCTTTTTACACGCACCTTCTCTGTAGGATAACAGAAAGGTCAAAACATAGATCGACAAGCTTTAGTTCATATTTTAAAATTGGAGAAAGAGGACTGCATTAAATATACCGTGGTAGATGATATAGGACTACCTCCGCTCCTGTACTGTTGGAGGTCCGAGAATGATGCCTCAAGAAGAGAACGTAAAGCTGTCCGTATCTAGAGAATAAAGAAACACGTGTCACCCCCGACCATCGAAATTCCTCCATGCTCAATGCTGAATTATGAGGCCGTAAAAGTTAAGTAAATTATGACATATTCCCTAATGGAATATTTCGCAGCCAACAAAAAACATTTTCAAAGTGCAGTTAGCTAAGAAAACAAACAAAATCAGGGCCATTATATAAAGTGAAAAGGGGGATGCAAAACTAAATATAGCTCCATCATAGTACTTTAAAAGGAAAACACAAACTTGCTGCACAATGTCCAAAACTGCTAGAAATAAAGGCATGTTGTTAATAATAGCTATCCTTGAGTAATAATCTCAGTCTATTTTCTTTTTCTGAAACTTTCCATATCTTCCAAGTTCTACATAACGAGTGTATTCCTTGCCAACAGGAATATATAATCCCTCTTCATTTGTAAGCCTCATGGAAGAAATGCTTCTATGACTAGTTCCCGCATGCACCTGCTACTCTGGCGGCTGGCACAGCCCTCCGTCTGCCACAGGGCGGAGACCGGAGGGAAGGGAGCGGGTCCCTGCCACCACTGGGCGCAGGCTGCTCTCACTGTGTCTGTTCTCCTAACTGGGATGCCACGGGAGGTGGCCTTTAAAAAAAGGGCATTCTAACTGCCAAAGAATGTTAAAGTTCAAAACCACTGTTTTAGGCCACAGAAGAATCAGAATTAATTTAGAAGTAAAATCTGGACATTTTTGAGAAGGGTTATGGGTACATAAGATATTCTTTGCGTCAGTTTCTATTCTGTTTAAAACTTCAAAAATAAAGCTTAAAAAATTGAGATACTCTGCATTTATAAGTGAGAATGTACCTTCCTACATAAGAAACTCAGTTCCATGTTTGTTAAACTATGCTCTTCTTTAAAGCAAGTAAGATACATTTTAGCTTTAAAAAAAAAAAAGTCCTAGATAACCTTCAACTACTCAAGGAATAAACAAAAACATTCTGGAACTAAGATACCTAAAAAATAACTTGGTCCAATTTTCTCATTTTATCAGACCAGAATGTTGAAGAAAAAAAAACTTCCCTCAGATCACAAAGCTGGTAAATTCAGAAAAGAAGGCCAAGCTGACGACCAGTTTTCTCTATTCATAAAACCTAGGCGCTGAGCAGGAAAGCGGGAGCCTTCACCGTGTGCTCCAAGTGCACGTGTGGGAAGCGCCGCCCTGCGGTGCTTTCAGAGGGCACCTCTGCTACTTCTATCACCAGAAGCCATGTCAGCAAGGAATTCTCTCAAAAGACAGACATACATGGTTGCCATCGCGATGTCTCTCTCAGAAAGGCTCAGTTTAGTAGACTTGGGCGCAGCTGGTAATTCAATCTCAAACTTGGGCAGCTTTGACATGGTGCCAGCCTGTTGGAGGCGATACAAGTTTTAACTAGTTAAACCCGTTTGATGCTTTAGCATTCCCTACACAAACCCATGGAGGACAGGCGCACACACTGTTTCTCCATCCTTTCCAAGGTCCCACTATGTCCTTTACTCCCTGGGGTTGGTCCCCACAGAAAGTCATTCCTGGCCTTGCGGGGATGGCGCAGTGTGCCCTCTAGTGGTCAGAAGTGGCGTGGTTACTGGAGAAACTTGCCCCTTTAAAGTCCTGGACACCTTAGTATATTAGAGGAACAGGGTGGGAGGGGGAAAAAGGGAATTTTTCCTAAAGAGAGGCTCGCTCTTACCCGAAAATAAAAGGGCTGCAGCACATTCCCAAGGACCGTGGTAGACAGCAGAATCACAGCACCCTCAGGGCAGTACATGTACCAGTTCACGTTGATATTCTGGCTCTTCAGGAGTTTCAGATTTCGTTTCTCTGGTAACACCTAAAGCAAAGTTCGAGAAACAGAGTCTTTATTTTAAAATCAGCAAAATGGAAGATGACTGACGGTAAGAAAACAGGAAAAAGCAGGAAAAAACCACAGAGTTAAATTGCACAGTTTTTGTTTGTTGCATCTACCGACCCCCACGCTCAGTGCTTTATCAATCTTGGCTCATTTATTCCCACCCCAACCCTGGGAAGTAGCAGCATGGATACCTGACCGAGGAGAAAATAAGGCGCAGACACCATTACGCAGTCACAGCCCAGGCAGGGCAGCTCCCAGCAAGAGCCTGCGCACTTGCTGGGCATCACCTATTCAAGAGCCAGGACAACGTACTCCCTCCTCCAGCCCGTGGTAGCAATGCCCCCCCACCCCACCCGAGGCCGTGCGCTGAATCACCCACACCCAGCCTGTAGCGCCTGCTGTCCCTCTGGCCTCCATTTGGACTCCAGGTAGCACCGTGTCTGGGAGCACCTTCCTTTTGCTACCAATCATGTTCGTGACACTCTGAATGCAAACCTAATATTTTACGGTTAAGGCGTGTTTTAAATACGTCCCAAATATTCAGATACATTCAGGAACGCTGTCTAGAGCCCCAAGACACGAATGCTCCTAGAACACTGTGCTCAAGAATCGACGTGGAAGTCAGGGCAGAGAGGCGCAGGTGTCTTGGCAATTTGGGTATAAGGATGTGCTAGAGTCCTCTTCTAACTTATTTCTTGAAGATCTGCAGACCCTCTAGATGATGGGAATGTACACTTTTCCTCTACAGAGAACAAAAAATTATATGATTGCCACAAGGAACCCTTCGGGAAAGCAGGTGATCCTATCCAACCTACTGTGTACACAAAACTCTCTTTCCATGTGTACGAGATCTGTGCAGTTTGTTTTCTTTCTGCTGGTCGTCACAAAGGTCTTGAGGATGGCCTCACGGCAAAGCACCATGGCATTAACATCTCACATTTGGCTCTCGCAGGTGTATTTTCTCCATCAGTACATTCTAAGTTATGCTGCCTTCATTAGGTCAACAAAATTAAGGGGCGCCTGGGTGGCTCAGTTGGTTAAGCATCTGACTTTGGCTCAGGTCATGATCCTGCAGTTCGTGAGTTCAAGCCCTGCATCGGGCTCTGTGCTGACAGCTCAGAGCGTGGAGCTACTTCAGATTCTGTGTCTCTGTACCTCCCCCACTCATGCTCTGCCTCTCTCTCTCAAAAATAAATAATTTAAAAAATTAAAACAAACAAAATTAAACCCTGAGGAGATCCTAACACTGTCTAGATTAGCTCCACGGAAAGATTCAGAAGCACGCTCAACAGTCAGGCAGCTGGAATGTATTCCCAGACGATGAGGCAGGCACAAAGTCAAGTCCACAGAGTGAAGAGGCAGGATGTGCAACGAGAAGTATTTGCAAACCATCTCATCTGAGAAAGGGCTAATACCCAGAATGTATGTCTATGGACCCCTCATCTGCAATTCTGGCCAAAATGTGGAAAACAGATATCCCTATGCCGGCAGTCAGAGTGCAAAGTTCTGGACAAAATTTAGCAATATTGGATGTTCATACCTGTGCTGTAAATCCCCTTCAAGAACTGCCTCACCCAAGAAATGCTTGCAAGCAGATTCACTGCAGAACTGTTTACAGTCATAACAAAATGAAAGCCAGAGGTTCATCAACAGGGAATTAGTGTAGCCGCAGGGCACTCACACAGCACTACTCAGAATAAAATATGGACAAATGTCCACGCCCTACTGCCATGCAAAAAAAGCCAGCCACAAGTTCATATACAACATTCCCATTAAAAAAAAATTAAGTTTGTGTGTGTGTGTAGAAAATAACGAAAAATGTATTAAACTATTCATACTAGTTATTTCTAGGGATTATGGGGGGACTTTTACCTCCCAGATAGCCTGGTAATGTGTGTTTTCTAAAAAAACATGTATTTCTTGTTATTTAGAAATAATAAAAACCCAAACAAAACCCTACCATTCTAGAATCTCAAAATATCTATTTAGCAGTGAATTCAGAAGGCTGCCGCACGGCCATCACAGATCTCTGTCCAGCAAACAGAAGTGATCAACATAATACCTGGTAAAATTCAATTCCTTGATCTGTTATGAAGACAATTTCAGTAGAGCTGGTCCAACAGAATCCAAGTATGTTGGCATTCTTGGTCTGAAAGAATTACAAAAAACCTTTTAAATTAATTAGCTTTTGTGGAACTCTTCAAAGGTTTAAAACACTCTATTTCTATCACTCTTTAATAAAAGTTACCCCGCTTTGATTACTTACTAAGAAATCAAACTTTCTTTTCAAAGTGACGGTCCCAGATTTCCACCTGGGACACTGCACTAAAGCCCCTGACTCTTAGTCCTTCCCGTCAAGCAGACAGAAAAGGTAACTGACCAGCACGCACAGCTATCAACCATTTCCTTAAGGAAAATCAAAGGACAGCTGACTTCCTCTTAGTCAAGCTGTATTAGAAAAACAGGCATTATAAAAGTAGAAAGGCTTAAAGGTCCTCAGGGAGCCTGCCCCTTCACCCCCCCCTCGCTGCACAGCTGTGCCCCAAGCTCGAGGCCGCAAAGGGCTGGGACAGGGGCCCTGGGGCGCACAGACCAGGAGGTCTGTGAGGGGCTCAGTCCACGGGCCAAAGGGCCCCTCCTTGTCGCAGAGCCCACCCTACACTCTATTTAGCAAAACCACCGTGAAGCTGGTAAAAGCTGTACCCAGCCGCTAGCACCTTCTACTTCCCAGGTGCCAGTGAGCTGCGCCCCTCTAGCCTCCTTTATGCTACCCGGCCAATCTAATTAAAACGGATTAGAACCTAGACTTGAGGAAGGACACAACAAGGACAACAAATCAAAGAAAGGAAACATCATCAGGCGAGGGAGCAAAACTCCTGTTCCTAAAACCTCCTAGGAGGCCACTACAAAAGTAACCCAGGGCACCCCCGCCCAGGCAGCCAGCGCAGGGGCAACGAAGTGTGGGTGTTGCCGGGTGATTAACATCCTGTCACCCATTTAACCCCCCTCCCCCATTTCATCCTGTAGGAGAAGAAACAGGCTTTTAAAACTTTTAAAACTGGGCCGACTGGGTGGCGCGGTGGGTTAAGTGTCCCACTCTTGATTTTGGCTCAGGCCGCGAGCTTAACGGTTCTGGAGATCCAGCCCTAAGTCGGGCTCTGTGCTGACAGTGCGGAGCCTGCTTGGGATGCGCGCGCGCTCTCTCTCCCCCCTTCCCGTGCCCGCATGCTCGCTCTCTCAAAAAAAATAAACATAAAAAAAAACCTTTTAAAACTGGCCAGAGTCACAAAGCCAACATCCTGCCTCCAAGTGTGGGCTGGGACCCCCCACGGTGCACCGGACCCCCACCCTGTGACCCACACAGCGAGCTGGCCCGCAGCTTGGAGAGGATCCAGGCTCATACCTTGCATTCCTGAGTGTATTCCAGCTGAGAGCTATCCGGGATAAAATTAGAAAAATCCTGAAAAGTAAAAAAAAAAAAAAAAAAAAAAAAAATCACAAGGAGAAATTTGATTCAAGCAGCAAACTGCCAACCGACACTGGCATACCACACGACAGACAGAAGACAAATTTAAAAGTGATCACAAAAAAAACTGATAGAAGACAGGAAAACTAAGAAGACCAATTTGGATAATCTGCCTCCTTCCAATTTAATTTTTTAAAAAAAGTTAATCCAATTATGCAGTGAGCGTTCAGAAACTGAAAACTGAAAATCGATGGATTCCAGAGAAAGGTGTTGCTGCCTCTTATAAGAGGCTTTCCAACAACGTTAGCAGTTAATGCTGACGGGAGAAAATCACATTCTGCCTGATTCCAATAGTTTGTGCTCTACGTCACAAATGGTGATGGCGAATACCTAGGAAAGCGAAAATGCCAAACGGGGGCTCCAACTTCGTGTTCCTAGTGCATCATCAGAAGATGCAAGCAGTGAGTAAATGGAGTGACTCCAGGAGAGCTAATTCACAAGTTGCCAAAAATATAACTCACATGACCTTGCCACTACCAATCAACCCAAAAGATGCCTGAGGTTCCAAATTATTTTTTTAATGTTTTTTTAATTTATTTTTGATACAGAGAGAGACAGAGCCTGAGAGGGGGAAGGGCAGAGAGAGAAGGAGACACAGAACCGGAAGCAGGCTCCAGGCTCGGAGCTAACTGTCAGCACAGAGCCTGACGCGGGGCTCGAACCCACGAACGTGAGATCTGACCTGAGCCGAAGCCGGAGGCTTAACCGACTGAGCCACCCAGGCGCCCCTCCAAATTACTTTAAAACATTTTTAAGTCAAAAATGACAAACTAAGGCCACAAATATTTTTCCCTTGAAATGTCTCTCTCACCTTCAAGAATTCCCAAGGTTTGGGGCTCCTGGGTGGCTCAGTGCTGTGCTGACAGCTCAGAGCCAGGAGCCTGCTTCAGATTCTGTGTCTCCCTCTCCCTCTAACCCTCCCCTGCTCACACTCTGTCTCTCTCTGTCTCTCATAAATGAATAAACATTTAAAAAAAAAAGAATTCTCAAGGCTCAAATACAGTACAACAGAACTAGAACTTTCAAGATATTAAAATAATAAAAGCCTCCTTTAGCTGTTTTACGCAATTAATTCTCTTCTGAGTGTACCTCTAATGTCCTTTCCTTTATTTTGTATTTAAAAATATGTCCGGGGGCACCTGGCTGGCTCAGTCAGAACAACTGATCTTGGAGTTGTGGGTTCGAGCCCTATGTTGGGTTTGGAGATTACTTAAATAAAACTTTAAAAAATAAACAGGAGCACCTGGGTGGCTCAGTCAGTTAAGTACTGACTTCAGCTCAGGTCCTGATCTCCTAGTTTATGAGTTTCAGCCCCACATCAGGCTCTGTGCTGACAGTTCACAGCCTGTTTGAAATTCTGTGTCTTCCTCTCTTTCTCTCTGCTCTTACCCTGCTCGTGCGCTCTCTCTCTCTCTCTCTCTCTCTCTCTCTCTCTCAAAAATACAATAAACATTTAAAAATATTTTTTAAATAAATAAAGACCTGTCTTACCACAGTTTTTGAGGTCCTCTGAACAGCCAATATCTTATTTTCTAAGGAAAACTTAATGCATTTCACTTCTCCTTTGTCTTCCATTCTTTAAGGGAAAAAAAAGTCTATTATGAGTTAAAAAGTTAAGAACTGAATTCTAGCATCTAACATTTTGTGAGAAAAGGCAAGTTAAATACTCAGGAAGCAGCAAATCTTAGTTGAAAATTCTATTTCTGACACTATCAGGACTTCTTCTCAAACAACAAAATTTTACAGGCAGCAAGTCACTGGTGAAATTTACATTTTTGTGGTTAACAAGTGACTGAAGACCAGAGGACGATGCACTTTCCCGAGAGTCACTTGGACACAAGGAACAGCCACACAGCAACCTTCCCCACGAACCACCACCTTCCCTCCCCGCCCGCTCACAGCCAAGCGGGCGAGTGTATGCTTTCCATTTACTTCCCAACCTCCGGCATCTTACGGGAAACAGAGTTACCAAAGGAGTCAAGGGATGAATTGCAGAGCGACACAAGCTAACTTAACGACTGCGGTGACAGCTAACACATGTCAAAACTCATCAACTGTGTAAGTTAAATATATGCAATTAATTATACCCCAAGAGAACTGTTAAAAATACACACAAAATTGCTAAAATGTTTGCCATGAGGGGCGCCTGGGTGGCTCCATCAGCAGGCATTTGACTTCAGCTCAGGTCATGATCTGGCCATTCGTGGGTTCGAGCCCCACATCAGGCTCTGCGCTGACAGCCTGGAGCCTGCTTCGGATTCTGCGTCTTCCTCTCTCTCTCTGCCCTTCCCCTGCTTGTTCTCTCTCTCTCTCTCAGGTAAATAAATAAACTTAAAAAAATAAAATAAAATGTTTGCCATTGAAACTAAAATTTTAAAAGAAAATAAATTCAGTATCTTCCTCCCCACACCCTACCATGCCCCCCAAATCTGAATCCTGCGCTGTTACTTTCCACACCCAAATGATCACCAAGACTTACCCAAGACCTTCGCAAGCACCTCCCGAGTGCGCATGTGATTTCAGTCTACTCTGCCTCGGGTCTGGGCTTCAGTACACCTAGCTCAGACTATCACAGTCCTCGCTCAGTCGTAGCCCTGACTGATATGCTCCCAAGTAAGCCAGCATCGATGTCATGAACAGCGTGATCTTTCCCAACGCTGATAGGATCGTGCCACGCTCCATCTGACAATTTCCAATAGGATAAAGCCCTGATTCCATAGCAAAATACGTAAGGTTCAAGCTGACTCCCGCCAGTGGCAAAACCACCCCGCCACCCCTTCCCTGCCTGCAAGGACACCTGATCTCAGTTACACAGACCTGGAATCCCCCCAGACACCAAGCTTGCTCAGCTCTGCACTTGGTGTTCTGGCTATCTGAAAGACCACCTCCCTTCCCCACGTAAAACCATTCCATTCTACCTTTAAAGTTTAGCTCAAAGGCCTCCTCCTCTCTGAGGCCTTCCCAGTCCTAGGCAGTGGTCTTCCTCAGACTGCCCCAAAGGCAATGTCTCATCTCTTCTGTGTGCCCCAATTCTGAACACAGTGCTGTTACAGCACTTTCTCACAATCGATAGAATGTGTCTACACACTTAGCTCCCACACTACATTTACGAGCTCTCTCAAAGGGCGCCAGGCTAGTTCGAAACCTTCACGTGCCCCACGCCTAGCATGGGGGCTGCAATCAGTGGTGGCCAAACAAATGATGAGTGATTCATTTTCCACTTTAAAAACTCGTTATTAACATGGGCCACCTGCAAAAAATTTAAGTCACCGTTGAATTGAGGGCCCACACTACACTTTCCTTCCAGTAATCAAAGGAATAAACACCAGATAATATATTAACCAAATCAAGATACTTCTGAAAGTGAAAGGAAGTGCTGTTCGCAATTATACTGGTCCAACTGCATACACTGGGACCTCCGGAGACCGCTGGTGGAAGCTGCGACTTTCTTAATATACATTATAATACAGGAAACACTAACCTAGAAACTTCCTCCACCTACCACACTCTCTGGAAAGAGCTGGGCCACAAGCAAATGAAGGCCCTCCTCCGTCAAGACACCGCAAATGGGCACATCAGTAAACTGACTTGCTAATTTCAAGTAGGAGGAAGTAGGTACCCTAAGTTGAGAGCATTTGATTCCCAAATTGAGAGAGAACTACGCTACCCATCTCACTGGGACATAAGTATTGACATGTGCCACCAATACTGCTCTGCAGGTGTCTGCTTCCCTCTCCCTAGAGACAGGGATAGGCATGCACACACACTTTAGAACTTTTAGAGAAGACAAAGGACAAACTTTTAAAACCACCTTCTCAATATGAAACAGAAAAACAGCATTTTGTTTCCAGGTGAAAATTATTCTGTAAATGTCAATCATTTACCTAAATGAGATGGGATTCCTATCATCTGGGCCTTTAACTACCACCCCAGTAGCTCCACCAGATCGAACTGCAAAAACCTAGGAGAGAAAAGAGGCAACGTTAAGCGCCTGAACTTTGAAAGACATTAGATGCATACACCAACCCTACAAGTGATTACTTCTACCACACCCCACGCTTGGTTCGGCTAAACTAAGGTGGCACGTATCCATCTACACGAATGGACTAGTGTTCACACGAATTTTAAGGGGCACAGACCAAAAAGGTTATACCATTCCGAGTGCCGCCCACTCCGCAAAACCGGGCCGGGGTCGCCGAGGCTACAAATTCTAATCCGGTTCTGCAAAGGCGCCACTGATTCACCTAAACACACCTGCTACTCCTCACACCGCTTTCCCCTCCCGTTTCCAAAATCCCAAGAATAAGGGCAATCTTAATCCCTAAATCGTTGACTGCAAGTGTAACTAATGACAAACACAACACAGGCACCGGGAAAGGGCAGGCGAGCTAACGGCGGACCACCCGGCCAAAGGGTGCTGCTGGGTCGGTGGCGTAGGTTCGGGGTCGACCCAGCTGTCACTTTGGAGGAGAAAGGCTCCGCCGCGGTGGCGCCTGGTCCCTCGGCCCACCCAGCAGCACGGATCTGGTGCCAGTCCCGCGCCGGGACCGGAGGAGAGGCCCCAGGCCTGGTCCCCAGTC
>NC_043713.1:46697779-46785767 GCF_006229205.1 Suricata suricatta
ACCGGGGCGCTGCGAGTCAGGCCCAGCGGCTGCGGCGGCGATCCGAGTGGGCGCGGAGGCCGCTTCCTGGTGCCACGCCCCCACCCCGTCCGACACGTGATCCGCCGCCCTCAGCGCTTAAACGGGCGACGCCTGACCGGCCGCGGTGGGGCCTAGCGACCGCGACCGCGCCCCGCTCGGCGCGAGAGGCACCACCCCTTTCCTGGGGGGCGGAGTCCAAGCGCGGCTCGCGGGGCGGCAGCGTGACCCGGAAGCCGCACAGAGGGGATGTTGGCTGTCCCCGCGGCCACTCCGGCAGGCGCCGCCACTCTCGTCTGCCCGGGCGAGTTCTGTCCCGGGAGGCTTGCGCAGGGCCGGAGTGCCTGCCTGGGACAGGACTGCCCCTGGTGTTGGGAAGGCTTACCCTTTGTCTCGGGAGGGTTTATTGAGCCTGCTTCTGGGAACTTAGTAAGGGAGGGCAGTGCTGAGGCCAGCGCCTGGATGCTGTGAGCATGTAACAGGAAAACCTAGGAAAACCTGATGCAGTCAAAAAGGCTTTTTTTGCATGGCTTTGACATTTGAGGAAGGTTGGGTGGAAATGCATCGTGAAGGACAGAAAGATGGGAGGGAGGAAAGGCGCAATCACGGATGACCCCTAGGTCACTCCCATCAGCCCACCTGCAGCCCTTTGCAGACCCCTCGCCTCTGTTTATGGAGAAAAATGGAACCATCAGGTGGTAACACCGTGGTCCAGCCCACCGCTGCTGCCCCCTCTGCCCTTCTGATCCTCCATGAGGTTAGAAAAATGCCTATCCTGCCCAAGGACTTCTTTGGATCCCATTTCTCTTTCTCAGAAAACTTAAGGTGTTGATTGTCACACCTCTTCTCACATCGTGGCTCCTAGAAATGGTCTCTCAGTTTGCTGCTCTCTTCTTAACAGAACAGCTGAGCTGAAAACAAACACAAACTTTTCCTGAAACACTTCTGTCTCCGGATAAGCCCCCCCTCCCTCTCTGTGGCAGCACACGTCTCCAGAGGGTTGTGACACTCACCTCCGCTTCTTTGGTCTTAACCCACTCCAGCCCAGTTTCTGCCTCATCACTGAAAACAAGACAGCACTCATCAAGGTCCCCAGGGAGCTCCGTGTCACTATGTTCATGAAAATCTTTCATTCGTTTAATGGGTTTCCCAGAGGTTCTCAGTACCTTTTCATCACTCCCTCATTCTCATGAAACTGTTGATATTTATCTCGGTAGTTACTTGACTAAGACTGTCCCTGTTGTACAGCGAGATCCATGAGGGCAGGGCTGTGTCAGTGTGCTGCTGTCTCTCAGCCCTTACATCCAGTTGCCTACATCTCACCCACTAGGGTGCCTCAGAGCACCTGGGAACCAGCATCTCTAAAACAACACTCATGACCTCTGCCACCAGGGTCCTCTCCCAGGGTCCCATATCCCTTTAAATGGCACCTTTATCCATCCGTCTGCACAAATCAAAAAGCTGGAGTCATCCTGAATGCTTCTCACCCTCTTGTTGTCCCCATGCCCCAACACTGGTCGGCCATCAAGTGAGAATAAACAAGGTCTGGAGACTGGGGAGGCCCCCAAGTTTCACTATTCTGACCTTCCCTACAGAGGGGCGTACTTGGAACATAAGCCCCACGGGAATGTTGGCCAAGAAAAGGGAGGCAATTGCACAAGGTGTTGGAGGGTTGCCCGGAACACTTCTGCTACTTCCTTTCAATACTGGGCATCTCACCCTCTTCCCAGAGAGTTAAATTCAGTCAACTGTGGCAAAGTTTTGCTCCTGACAGAACCAGGCTTTGTGCACCTCGCCTAGGGTCTGCAAGCAGCATTGAGATCTGCCCGGCTATGGGTGAGAGGTCCCCAAACACAGTGGTCTTGACGGTGGCTGTGGCCCAGGAAATGCTGAGAATCTAGGAAGCCACTGCAGGCCACACGGAATCCAAAGGACCTGGAACTATCTTCAGCAAACCAAATCCTGGCCTCTCCATGGTCTGTTTCTTTCAGTCACAAACTTCCTTGTTTCTTATAGTTGAGCATTAAAGACAGTTTGTTTGCCCCATGTCCATATAGAATTCCCTATTCTTCCCAGATTTAAAAAATTATCTTTTCCTTCGTAAATTTCAAGACTCTGAAAATAGGCCTTAAAAATGGATCAGGACTCATTTCTAGAATTTAGAGTTTGTAAACATTACCAGGATTCATAAATTTGTGAGCACCTGATACCAGTTTGGGAATCACCATAAATGACCAGAATTAGAATTAGGTGACAATTTTCTTTCCATTGTATCCCCATCCAGCCGGATGATGACGTCACTGATCAGAAGGTTCTTTCTGTGGACTTCCTTTGCTAGCTGTTTCCTTCCTCATTTCAATGATTCATGTTCATGGTTATTTCTGCCCTTTAAACAGTAAATTGATAAAAGGGTGCAAAGCTATACATCTGTTTGGTGTATTTTTATTGCTTGCCACACTTTTTGTCAGCTTTAGATTTAATTTACAGAGAAAAATAAAAGTTTATATACAAATCAAATTAATCAAAACGTTTTACATTTAAAATTTAATTTTTTAAATGTTTATATTTCACACACACACACACACACACAGTGTGAGCAGGGAAGGGGCAGAGAGAGGGAGACACAGAATCTGCCAGGTTCCAGTCTCCAAACTATCAGCACAGAGCCTGAGGTGGGGCTTGAACTCACAAACCAAACCGTGAGATCATGACCTGAGTGGAAGTTGGACGCTTAACTGACTGAGCCACCCAGGTGCCCCTAAAATTTACTTTTATTAGGAATAAAAAGTTTTAGTTTTTTAATGATTCACTCAAAACATCGTTCTTTTAACTGTATTTAGGCTTTTTTGGAAGATAATTAGAGCAAAATTTTTCTAAAAGTCTGTTGTTTACGTTGAACCCCGTAGAAAAAGGCATCTTTGCTCATCCCTTCCCATGACTGTATTGGAGTAAAAGTTCACAGGGGCTGTTTGAGCTCAAAGACATTTCCCAAGATGGTCTAGTTCAATGACTCCCCGAACCAGTCGGTTGTCAGAATCAAATGTTTTTAAAAATAAAAACATGCTATATTGTAATTATGAAAAGAATGTACACTTGAGGTTGGTAGTACAGAAGATATCAAGTGTAAAAATTCTCTCTTCTCCCTCCTCCTCCGAAATCCTCAAGGCCTCAGCCCAGAGGAAACCACTGTTACCAAGTTCTCTTTTAGCTCTGAGGAAAACACTGTACCTCTCATGCGTCTACCTTGTTTTATGAGCTTCAGGCAGTACATGTTACTCTGCTATGGAAAGATGAGGTATTGAGCACATTGATCGGCTTCCTTCCCTGATACTTCTCAATTTTTGTTGCTTATATCATTTATAATTGTTTAGTACTTACTCACAGAACTTCATATATCTAGGCAATTTTTGATCCATCAGCATTGGCAAGTTTCCAAGGACTCTATATTATATAAGATGGGGAGATGAGAGTGCCTATACTAACCCCTCTTTCTGCTTCCCACTCACTAGTTCAAACTTCAAGTTAGGGCATTGATGTTCTATGAATATAAATTCAATGCCTTGTCTATGGATTATATCTAAATGTTGAAGAGTAATAGTATTAAAATACAATCATTATTTTTAAAAATATTATGATATTCACTATAGAACCTTGTGGAATTATAGGGTCTATAAAAAAGTAAATGTGGGGCACCTGGGTGGCTCAGACAGTTAAGTGTCTGGCTTCAGCTCAGGTCATGATCTCACAGTTTGTGGGTTCAAGCCCCATGTCAGGCTCTGTGCTGACAGCTAGCTCAGAGCCTGAAGCCTCCTTCAGATTCTGTGTCTCCCTCTCTCTCTGACCCTCCACTGCTCGTGCTGTTTCTCTCTGTCTCTCAAAAAATAAATAAAAAACATTCAAAAAATTTTTTTAATAAAAGAATAAGTAAATGTAATTCTGGGTCCCTAAATTTGACTTCTTAAAAAGAATATCCCAAATATCAAGGTCAAAATTCTCCACCATTGCTCAAAAGTTCATGGCACACTTTTGTTTGCTTTGACAAAAGCTGACTTTGTCATATAGTTTTTTGTTTTTCTGGAGTTTTTAATTGCTTTTTGTTGTTGACAGAAGAAACTGTGCGTTTATTGTATCTTTCAGCTCTTCCAGGTTTTTGTGAATTACACAGTTTGTGTAATGGACTCCATGTTGTTCTTGCATTGTTGTTCCTACATAGGGTCTTCTCATTTCTTATTCTGTTTTGAATGTGTTAGAGTCACCTTAAGGTGGCGACCGAGCGGCCATTTCTCTGGGGGCTGGAGGAGAACATGTGCACAGATGACCCCCGCCCCTCACCTGCAGACCTGGGATGTCCTGCCCCATTTGGAAGCAGCCAATCATGAAGCTCCAGCTTCCCATCACCCTGACAGAGGAGGCAACCTATTCCATCCCGCCACGCCCTGGAAAGGCCCTTATTTGATAATCTGCCCTCCCAAGATCAAGCCCAGAACCCCCTCACAGGCTACTATATGCAATATTTTAGAGTAATAGCATACAATTTCAAAGTAATGGGAAAAGACTGGTATGCTATTGCCATTTCATAACTTTTTTGTGATTTAAAAGCTTTGTACAAAACACCATCTGATCTCTTCAGAGCTAACATTTGAATTGAAATACTCCTATATTAAAACTGCTATGGGATAGGCTCCTGGGTGACTCAGTTGGTTAAGCGTCCGGCTTCGGCTCAGGTCATGATCTCACAGTTCATGGGTTAGATCCCCACGTCGGGCTCTGTGCTGACAGCTCAGAGCCTGAAGCCTACTTCAGATTCTGTCTCCCTCTCTCTCTGACCCTCCCCTCCTCGTGCTGTCTCTCAAAAATAAATAAAAAAACATAAAATAATTTAAAACTGCCATGGGAGTCGCGGGCTTTGGTGCAGACATGGACAAGTCCAAGAAACACACCATGCACAACCAGTCACAAAAATGGCACAGAAATGGCATCAAGAAACCATGGTCACAAAGGTACGAATCTTTTGGGGGCACCTGGGTGGCTCAGTCAGTTAATTGGCCAACTCTTGATTTTGGCTCAGGTCATGATCTCATAGTTTGTGAGTTTGAGCCCCACGTTGGGCTCTGCGTTCACAGCACAGAGGCTGCTTGGATCTCCCTCTCTCTGCCTCTCCGCCCCCCCTCAAAAATAAATAAATGTTAAAAAAATAATTTAAAACCCCCCAAAGTATGAATCTCTTAAGGGGTAGACTCCAAGTTCCTGAGGAATACGTGCTTTGCCTACAAGCACAAGAAGGGCCTGAATAAGATGCAGGCCAACAACGCCGAGGCCATGAGTGCACATGCAGAGGCGATCAAGGCCCTCATCAAGCCCAAGATCCTGAAGGGTGGCAGCCACAAGCTCAGTCAACTCACTACATCACTCACCCCAAGCTTGGGAAACATACTTGTACCCACACTGCCAAGGATCTCAGGTTCTGCCAGCCAAAGGCCAAGGCCAAGGTTCCAACCGAGGCCCAGGCCGCAGCTGCACCTCCAGCTCCAGCTCCTGCTGCGGCTCAGGTTCCCCAGGTGCCTGGGCCCCACAAATGCTCCAGTGGAGAGCCTTCTGGATGCCAGGGTGACGATGGTAGGACTGGTGTGGCCCCTGGCTTTCCAACTGCGCGGGGCTGCTGTCCTCCTCTGCCATTTGTACAAATAAACCTGTGGCAGGATCTGTCAGAAAGGAAACAAAAACAAACAAACAAACAAAAAAACCCAACTGCCGTGTACATCCAATAGTATTTTCGAAATAAAGTACAGAGAGCAAGGTGTGCCCTAGAATTCACTTGGTGTTATAGTGTGTTTAGGTAGACTAATGCCTGTGTGTGTTTCATTTTTATTAACGTGACATACTGTGTGATAGCTGGACCTAGCAGCTTCTCAGCTGTGTGTAATAGTTATATAAGCACAAATTTAAAAAATAAAGCTCTGCAGATCGTGGGGGGATGGGGACCCTCCTTAGCTATTTTCGGCATGTCAGGGATAAAGGGGCTACCGCACAGCCATGCAGCCAGGCTGTTTCTGAAATATGTGTGCCACTTCCAGAATGTCACACGGCTGAGTTGTGTGTGCTCTGAGGAGGTAGTGGACAAGGAGTGTGTGTATGCCGGCCATGTTGTGCAGAGACGGTGGCACAGCCCGTCACACGGCCCACTGGGTTTTGTACAGGAAGCTCAAGTCATGCATGGTATTGTCTGAATATGAACTCAAAAAATTATTAAAGATTCCCTTACGGTTCCGCAACAATTTTTGGTTCATCTAGAAACTGAAAACACTAAAACATGCACAACAATTAGCAAACGCAAAAAAAAAAAAACCCAATAAAACAAGAAACCTAGGATCTTTGTTTTTGTTACTTTGTGAAAGCAGCAGTTTTTATGCCTTTCGCGAAGGTGCTGGAGAGCTACCACAGCAGCTACAGCAGGAACCTGCGAAGCCGCGACCCTGGAGAGCAGGGAAGCCCAGAGAAGAGAGCGGTCACGTGCAGTCCCTTCCTTTCACAATGAAATTTGCTGCTTTGAAAGCCATGGCCGACAGGAAGACGCACTGAGCAGGAAAGGGAAAGATGAAAGATGCCAAAACACTGGGTAAAACGTATGCTTAGATAGATCCAGGGCTGCAGTGGAGGGGCAGTCCTGGTGACGGCCAGGCCGGCAGTGGGGCCCTGAAGGGCACACCTACAGGAACAGGCACACTCAGGTCAGCAGAGGAGCAAAGGAAGTGCAGCCTCCAGTCGAACCCCTTGATGAGATGCGAGGCGGGTGCGCTGCCCTGACTCTCCCTGGGTGTTAGTGAGGCCAGAGTAAGTTCATCAGTTGCTTTGTTTTCTTCTTTCTTCCTCCACTATGGGCTGGTGTTTTCCAGAGCCACCAAAGCTCAGGTAACCCCTGGTGCTTAAGACAAGCAGCGGGCTTGTGTTCCTCCTGCGTGGCTGAAAAAGTGTTTCTGTGCTGTAAGCACAGCATACAGGCTTTTCTCTCTTCTTTTGGTTTTGGTGTTTGATTCTTTTCCAGACTTTATGACAGATGTCTAGAAGGACAGGTACTAACGTTTTTATAGTGGCTGTCACTAGTTGGCAGGTTTTCATGTGACTTTCACTTTATTTGGAGAATTCCTTTTATTTAAAAAAAATTTTTTTTAACACTTATTTTTGAGAGAGAGACATAGAACGTGAATAGGGGACGGTCAGAGAGAGAGGGAGACAGAATCAGAAGCAACTCCAGGCTCTGAGCTGTCAGTACAGAACCTGACGTGGGGCTTGAACCCACGAACCGTGAGATCATGGCCTGAGCTGAAGTCAACTGCTTAACCGACTAAGCCACCCAGGCGTCCTCCTTTTGGTTTTTAAAATGTATCCAGGGTACCTGCGTGGCTCAGTCGGTTAAGAGTTTGGCTTCGGCTCAGGTCACAATCTCACGGTTCGTGGGTTCAAGCCCCGCATCGAGCTCTGTGCTGACAGCTAGCTCAGAGCCTGGAGCCTGTCTTCTGATTCTGTGTCTCCCTCTCTCTGACCCTCCCCTGCTCGCACTGTCTCTGTCTCTCAAATAAATAAAATGGATCAGTACTCTTCTCCTTTAAAAATTTTTAAATGTTTTATATTGCAGAGAGTGAAGGGGAGAGAGTGAGAGAGACAGAGTGAGAGAGCGAGCAGAGGAGGGGGAGAGGCAGAGAGAGACAGAATTTCAAACAGGCTCCAGGATCCGAACTATCAGCACAGAGCTTGAAGCAGGGCTCGAACTCAACCTGCAGTGAGATCATGACCTGAGCTAAGATGGATGCTCTACTGACTGAGCCACCCAGGCGCCCCGACTCTTTTAAAAGATAGCCATTAGGTCCTAAATCTTTTCTAGGCCAAGCACCTTCAAATTCTTTGGCTAATCCACATACAACAAAGATTTCCAATCCAATTCTAGTTGCTTTCCTTTAAATACATCTTCATGCCTCTAGGTGGGAGAGCAGTAGTTCTCTAAGTTTGAGGCCTCAGGACACGTTTTCACTGTCAAAAATTATGGAGGACCTCAGTGAGCTTCTGTTTAGGGGATTTATTGACATTTACCCTGTTAAAAGTCAAACTGTGAAAAAATTTAGACATTTAGAAATAATAACTATTACATGTTAATATAAACATCCAAAAAGTGACAAGTAACTGTTTTCCGAAACTTCAATAAATAAAATGGCATTTTTATATTTTTGTAAATCTCCTTAACGTCTGGCTTTATAGAAGAGAGCTGAATTCTCATATCTGCTTCTGTACACTCTGTGTTGGGTTATCTTGTTTTAGCTGAAGTCTGTGGGGGAAATCTGGCCTCATACAGATAGGTAGTTGGAGAAGAGTACATTAATGACCTTTTCAAATAATTGTAGATATTCTTTAATATTACACCAGTACTCAGCAAGTGGTAGTTTCTTAAAGGTTAGTTGAAAGTGGCATCTAAAACTTATCAATAATTTTTTTGTACTCTGTTACATTAAAATCCATTAGTCTTTCTTGAGCTTTGAATGTATCTCTTACTTGTTACCTATCACTCCAATACAAATTATGCCCACAACTTAACGGCTTAAACTCACAGATATTTCGGGGTACCTGGGTGGCTCAGTTGGTTGAGCCTCCAACTTCAGCTCAGGTCAGATCTCACGTTCGTGAGTTCAAGCCCCGCATCAGGCTGTGTGCTGACAACTAGCTCAGAGCCTGGAGCGTGCTTCTGGTTTTGTGTCTCCTCTCTCTCTGCCCCTTCCCCTCTCATGCTCTGTCTCTCTCTGTATCAAAAAAAAATAAAACACTAAAAAAAAAATTAAAAAAAAACCTCACAGACGTTTCTTTTTTTAACATTTTCTGTGCATCAGGATTCAGGCATTGCTTCTCTGGGTAGGTCTGATTTAAGGCCTCTCATGAGCTGCAGTTTTGATGTTGGCCACGGCTGCCATCATCTGAGGGCTGCCTGAAGATAGAGGATCTGCTTCTGACCCCACTCATGTGGCTGTTGTCAGGATTTCGTGCCCCACAGGAGTCTCTCTGTAGCTTCTTGAGTGTCCTCAAGACAGGGCAGCTGGCTTCCCCCAGAGTAAGGGATCCAAGAGACAGCAAGGCAGAGCCACCAAGTCTTTTATAAAAAAGTCACACACCACCGCTTCTGCTATGTTCTGTTCACTGATAGGTTCACTGAATAGAGTCCACATTCAAGGAGAAGGGAATTAGCTTGCATCTTTGGAAAAGAGAGGTATCAAAGAACTTGTGGACATGTTTTAAAACTCATGATTTTGTAACATCATCATGCATTAGTCATTGGGAGATTATTTGTTCAGTGAAATGTTGATAATTATGTTTTCAAAAACTCATGTATCACTACGGATCTCACTAGATATCACTACACACCTACTAGAATGGCTAAAATTAATTTAAAAAAATAACCTTGATTATACAAAGTGATGGCGAGGATGTGGAGAAACTCATATAGTGCAGGTGGGAGTGTGAAATGATTTGGCCACTATAGAAAACAGTTTTGAGTTTCTTATAAAACTGAACATGCATTTATCATACAACCCAGCAATTGCACTATATTGTTCATGTAAAAACATGTGTACACATGTTCATAGAAGTTTTATTCCTAACAGCCCAGTAACAGAAATCACCACCCAAATGTCTTCCAACAGGTGAAGGGTTGAACAATCTGGTGTATTTCACTCTTGCAGATTTGTCATTTCACAAATCTGTTAGGTGGATCCTTTTTATCATTGTCAAAAACATTGAATAAACCGGGGTTGATGTGCAAGTCCTGAGTCTCCTGAATCTTGCTTGACAATGATTGGCTACTAGGTTGCTCACCAGCTAATTTTCTCTAAAGTTACCACATGGTGTTGGTGTTGTCTACATTCTTCTCACTTATTGGGTGGGGGTGAGGGGGTCAGGATAGCATGAGTCAAGAACCTACCTCTTGTGTTTCCCTGTTTTTAATAAGCCTGCCTAATGGGTTCTGGAAATTCATGCACACTCAAATGATAGTAGCACTTTAATAACTAATTCTTTATGTGGAACTCACTCTCGTGTATCTTCTTCCTTTTAAAAGTGGCACTGGAGTGGCCCCTGCAAATGTCCAAGCGCATCCCATTCTCCATCATCCCTCCTCAATCATGGGCAAAGTTCCCACAGTCTCATCTGAAATTTCCCTAAATACCTTGGATATTTGTTAACCAAGCAAAATTCTTAAATCAGTTGAAGAAGTAGGATGCCCACCAAAAAAATCTTTAGATCCACCTTGGGCTTTGTATCAGCCGACTTACACTACTGTAACAAAATACAACAGGGTGACTTTAAAAACAGAAATGAATTTTCTCACAGTTCTGGAGGATGGAGTCCAAGATCAAAGTGCCAGCACAGTTGGATGTCTGATGAGGCCTCTCTCCTTGGGGTGTAGACGGCTGCCTTCTCAGTGTCCTCATATGGTTTTCCTCTGTTCTGTGTACAGAGAAATCTCTGGTGTTTCTCCCTCTTCTTCTAAGGATACCAGTCCTGTTGGATTAAAGGCCACCCTTCTTTACCTAACCTTTATTAAAAGCCTCCTTAAATGGCCTCACTTAACCTCTTGTGTTTCTAAACATAGTTGTTACATTAGGGGTTAAAGCTGCAACATATGAACCGGGGAGGGGGCGGATGATGCTTCAATTCCACTGTCCAATGTTTGTTTTACCATTTTCCAAATATGATGCAATTTCAAAAAAATGAAATTGATGAGGAACTGTTTTCTTAACAATATACTAATCTATGAGCAATGGACTTGTTTCTTCTTCAAATTCAGCTTTCAAACCCTTTTTCATGTTTTCCAGATTTTTCATAAATTTTGATTTATTGATGCTTTACCCAGATACTATTCTTATGATTTTGTGTCAAGTATTCTATTTGATTATGTGTTCTTTCTGTCCCAGAAATCATTAGAAAGCTCAGTAGTAGCTCACTTATTTATTGTGGCAAATACCCCACCTTCCCCTTCTAGTTGTTGCTTTCCTATCTTTCTACTATATTTGATCTTAACTCCTCAAAAAGCTAGCTCTGTTTGGGAAAAAGTTGTAAAGCCTAGGACAGCAAAAGTAATGCTGTTCCCAAAAGTACCCTTCTGATATTTCTGAATTAACAAACAGGAGATCAAAAAATAAAAATAAGAGCCTTTCAAAAGAAACTGTTTCCAAGCATAAAATAAACTTTGAAAACTTACATCATTCTTTAAATTTTATGTAATCCATACAATACTCCAATAGAAAAATACCTATATTCAAAATATAAGTATTGAGTTTTGAAATTACAATCAGATGAGCTTTCACCCCCAATTTCTTTTTTCAGGCTTATTTATTTAAGCAACCTCTGCACCCAATGTGGGGCTCACACTCACGATCCCGAGATAAAGAGCCACATGTTCTACTGCCTGAGCCAGCCAGGTACCCTTTACCCCTAATTTCTAAAGTGCTGGGAAAACTGCTCAGTTGCAGAAGGTGCAGAGAGCAGTCTCTCCTGATGCCCGGAGCCTACAGGAACTGACTCTAACAGATCTTGGGGACTCCCTCTCCTCACCTTGCACAGGGGGACTACCCGTGACCAGCGTGTCACCATCAGCGGCCCCGCTTCATCCTGCTTCCTGCTCAAAGGTGTGGTTTTTTTTTTTTTTGACAGGGAAAAAAACGTTTTTTAATTATGTACTCAATCCATTTGGTGTATTTCAAAAGGTGCAATACTTTTCTTCATTTATCAGTGAAAGAAGTTAGAAATTAACTTCAAAAAAAAAATCAGCAAATGGCAGATTTCCTTGAAAGTCACAGTCACATCTAGAGTGCGTCCTAGAAAAGAGGAGGGCCAAGACAGGTCCCACCTGCTGTCATGAGTTTCAGCAAGTACTAGACCTACTCAAGGGTGGAGAGAAAAGGCAATTTTCAAAAAGGAGTATGTTATTCAGTGAGGCATTTACTATACTCCTGCCTAAGAGCACCAGGTGGGGGACAAGCGTTCTAAACTAGATCTAGGAAGTGGAATGTGGACTCAATCCATCCTCCTCCCCTTAAGGGCTGTCCAATGGTTACTGAATTAAAAAACATGACTAAATAAAAACAAACCCCACACACACTCCCCCCCCCAAAAAAAAACAAAACCAAAAAAACCCTAAAACAAAAACAAAAACAAAACCCTAAGTGTCCCAGATTATTCTCCAGAGCGGATGGAGCCCCGGGAGCAGCTTCAACAACCCACATTAGTCTGTTACAGAGTCATCCCAAGCATGCCTTACTTTTAAACAAAAACAAAACAAAGGGAAAAAATTTTTTTTTGAAATGACAAAACAAAAACTAGTACTAACCACCTTTCTGACGATACACGATTACTCAAGTTAACGAGTACTGAGGAGGGGAAGGGGCTGTCTCACACGAGTGCATGTGGCTAGGTGCAGGGCATTTGTCATTATTGCAAAAACGAATTTTAATTTTTAATCTTTAGTTTGATCTAACATTGCTTTTAGTGCGGTGCTGACCCCAGCTGTGCGGAAGGGCGCTGGCGACGTCCATAGCAGCACACTCCTGCGGGTCGTCTTCGGTTCTGGAGGCTCCGGGGCAGCCAATATTGCTTCGTCAAATACATTCTTTAGGCCTTTCTGTGTGAGTGCCTTGACCGCCTTCAGGTCACGGGCCAGCTTCTCGGCCGTCTCTGGAGTGATCGGCTTCTGTTTGTTCTCGGCAAGTTTCTCAGTCGTAGAGGGGTCATCTCGGAGATCAATTTGGGTCCCAGCAAGCAAGAAAGGAGTCTTTGGACAGTGGTGAGTTCTCTCAGGCACCCACTTCTCCTTCACATTTTCAAATGAGGATGGAGAGACCACTGAAAAACAGACTAGAAATACATCTGTTTGTGGATAACTCAGCGGTCGTAATCTGTCATAATCCTCTTGCCCTGCAGTATCAAAAAGTCCAAGAGTGTGTGGCTCTCCACCAATCATAACTGTGACTGCGTAGTTGTCAAAAACAGTCGGTACATACTCCGATGGAAATTTGTTTGTTGTGTAGGATATCGGGAGACATGTTTTACCAACGGCACCGTCACCCACAACAACACACTTAATTGTCTGCATTGCTGAAGCAGTTTTGTATCCACTTTAAATATTTCAAGTTCAATGATGACCTCAGCTTCTCCACTGGGGCGTTGGCCTCAAAGGTGTTTCTAAACTATAATATATGCTGAAGGGAAAATAAATTGGCAGGGGTGCATGTCACACCATAGACAACAGTTTCTGGGATACGAGGGACTTTTGCTTTCTCATTTCTGAATTCCTGTAGTACTTAAATTCAAATAAGCACGCAGTTCTTATTTTTGTATGCAGAAAAACTGATTTTTTTTATAGAAAGGCAATGCAAACAACGACTTTGTTGCTATAAAAACCCTCTATATTCATCCTTATTTCCATAACTTAGAGATATTCACGATCTACTTCCAATAAAGTAAAATAAAGTATCCGTATTTCCAAATTTGGGGCTTTTCCCATTTGTATTTGAGTCTTTACTTAGCAAACCAACACTTCCCACTTTCTCTTTCCTCTATGCAAAATATTTACTCTCTGATCCATGAGAAAAACCTATTTGTAATATGAAGTAGGTCACTTACTGAAATATAAATATGAGAAGTTGAATGGGAAAAAAACTGCTTAAGATAGCATTGCTTAATTTCACAAAGAAGGGGTAGCTTGGTGCCAGGACATAAATTAGCATAAAGAACAGTAGGAAACCACACAAAGAACCAATTCTAAAATGCTCTTCATGTTTAATATCTTAAAAAGCATGTTCACAGCACACCCCAAGAATGCCACACAGCAATGGTTTGCTGCTCTTTGTCAAACACAGTATGTCAGAAAACAAAACAAAAAATTCCTTAAATGGTTCATGGTTTTTAAAATTAGTTCTCTGAAATTTTTGTAAAGCCAATAATCACCAGTGATCTAAATCTTTCAGAGTAGTAAACATTTCAGAAATGTAATAAGTCTATCCAAAGTCCCACTTCTCTGAAATGCAGTTAAAAGCTATATAACAGAAACAAAAATAAATATTTTTCTAGAAAGAACATTATTTGGCATCTTAAAATAATGTTAAAGAAGCTTTCAAGTGTTTTTACTTCCCAGTACCAGACAGAAAGTCTGCGTTTTCAGTAGCAAAAAATTTGGGTCTTTGAAGTCAATTTGACTTCAGAAATAGGAGGAATGATTACACTGTAGTTAATGAACTTCAGTCCTAACAAAGCCAATGTACTCCTCAATTATAGTGCTTGATTTATAGAAGTGACATCCAGCCAGTACTAAAAATTAAGTGAGGTCAGTTCAAATTACTTGGTTAATTGGGTGCACGCATTATTTAATACATACTCTTCATCATGTGACTATTTAATATTTCTAATTAGTTTGCTCTATTTCACAATCAATCAGTATACAGCCTGAATGAAATGTAAATTGAACTGTTTCACTGATTTCATTAAAATATGTCAAACATAGTTCATTATATTCATCCTTCCAGATAATTTACATTTTCATTACAAACACAAAACAGGTGCACCATGAGTTCTACCCTGCCCACTTCACCTAAATGTAGAAAAATTGAAAGTTAAATTTAAAAACTCTGAAGAGTTAAGAAGCTCTTATATATTTCTCTTTCAGAGACCTGTGCTGCCTTGTCTTGGATAGGAGTATGGAAAAGAAAAATTTGGTTCATATTCATGATGTATCAATAAACTTCTATTTCTGTCAGTCATTTTACAACCAAATTTCCATTTCTATCACCTACTCAAGAGAGGAAATTTTACTTTAGAATCACAATCACAATCGGGGAAAAAGAATCGAGAAGGGCTAGTTTTAGGCCAACAGAATACGTGAAGAAAGAAGACAAATCAGGGAGGTGAAGTACGTTGTAATAAAAGTCTCCCTTGGAAACACACCTGTCCTTTCCTCCCGTGTTTGGAAATATTACCTAAGTTTTAAAAATTCTCATCAAAACATTTTATACCACGATTCCTGTAAAATCAGGTTGATTTCAGCTGGATGACCTGCAGCTGTTAAAGAATCATACTATCCTGTTCATGAGACGAGAGGTAGTGACATTTTATTCTCCCAACACTGAGCTACAAACTCCACACATCTGGCATCTGAGTTACAAGGGGAAAAAGCACAGAAGCACCATTGTACACTCCTCAGGTTTTGGTATTTCAAGTCACCCATCACTTCATTTGCCACTGGCAGCTGACAATCGCCACTGTGTTAACACTGAAAAGCAGTGGGGTTGGTGCTATTCGTCATACAGGACTGGCGGACCGCCGTCATCTTTCAGAAACGAAGCAGCTTTCCTTCCATTCTTCTGAACGTGATCTTCATTCATTTTCTCCAAAGCTTCTATCTACAAAATTAATACATTGAATCCATTTATCAAAATCTCACTTCACAGAAACCATACCTCAGATTGAACCAGCATTTTTACTCTCTTACTAGGTCTTTCCTAATGATGCTGGCCTTGAATTGGACAGTGTGTGACACATAGTACAGCATGTCACAGACATGTATTACAGCGTGACACGTACACGTATGTTTTTTACTTGCTTGTATCACTTGGATTAATATTTAGTGTCTTTATCAAGCTAGTAATTAGGATCATAGGTCTTACTATGTACTCTATAAAGCTCTCAGGAAACAAGAAAAAGGAAATCCTAACGTTGGTTCAACAACAGTAGTATGCCCACTGACTGGGCAGCCGTACTGTGCGAGAGGTCAGAGGTCAGCCATACCATCTGCCTGTTCCTTTTCCTCTGCCCGTAAGTTCCAGCACGGCTCGGCCAAATTCAAATCAGACTGAGGAGCTCTGCAACAGACTCCAGAATCATTCTCTGCTTTGGTATACTGCTGGGAATAATTAGCTATTTCACTTTTTAATTTTTGTTTAATATTAAGATAACTTCTCTGAAGGGAAGTTTTTTGGGCTTTTTTCTTTTGTTTTGTTTTTGTGGCTCTATAGTAATTACTGGGTATTTCTAAGCATGAGCACTGCTAACTTTCTATATTCAGTTAAGGGCAGCGACGATGTGTTACTATTTTCTGGATCACCCAGTGTCCACCAGCCCAACTCCTCACTCGTCAACAGAGGCAACAGGAGTATACTGGAAATGGTGTTATTTGTCCCACTTAACCAAACTGTGAGCTCCCTGAAGAAGTGTTTTGATGTAAGTCTCTCCTAGGGTTTAAGCCCGGAAAGGATCAAAAACATCTCAAGGAAAGAATATCTCTAATTTTGCTTTTGAGGGGATAGAAGAATAAAATGAGCTCTGGGCTTCGGCTACCTACTCCATCCTGACCCTTATTAGCAAGCTGAATGAATCATAGCTGCACACCATTTACCTCAGCTAAGAAATCAGCTTCATTATCTGCTGAGATGTTTAAGCCCGAAACAGCATTAAAGAGTTCTCGTTCACCAAGGGCTTCCTTTACTCCTCCTTTCTGGAAAAACTAGTAAAGAAATATAAATCAGTAGGAGATGTTATAGCAAGGGTCTCTTGGAAACAATAAAACAAGGAAGAGTCTACTTGTAAGATACCAAGGAATTCCTCCCATAATTAAAATTTTTTTAATGTTTATTTTTGAGAGAGCGAGAATGAGAGTGAGCAAGGAGAGGAAGACACGGAATCTGAAGCAGGCTCCAGGCTTTGAGCTGTCAGCACAGAGCCCGATGCAGGGCTCGAATTTACAAACGGTGAGATCATGACCTGAGCCAAAGTTGCATGCTTTACTGACTGAGCCACCCAAGCACCCCTTCCATAATTTTTTAAAAATTTACTTGGGGGGGTGGGGAAGGCACACAAGCAGGGTAAGGGCACAGAGAGTGGGAGAGAATCAGAAGCAGGCTCCTTGCTGTCAGCACAGAGCCCAACATGGGGCTCAAACTCACAAACTGCGATATCATGACCTGAGCTGAAATCAAGAGTCAGACACTTAACCAACTGAGCCACCCAGGGGCCCCCCACTTCCATGGTTTTCAAACCACAGATTTTCCCATTTCGAGTTAAACTCTGCTGCTCAGGTTCTACTTGCTTTTTGTCCTCTCGAACACAGGCATGCTGCCTTCTGGGTTTAGTTTGTCACAATGTACCTTCCACAGCTATAAATAAGTAGCATGTATAAAATTGGGTGGCACTGCTTTGAATGTGTAGATTCAAAATATTCACTAAATCCTGTGAATTAAAATCTCTAAGTAGGTTTAGATTATTTCCAATATGAAGTTATTCTATCATTTAGAAAGATCATTCTCATCTGAATCTGTGGCTAACAATTAATTTCCTTTAGAAATAGCAAATAAATGTGACCCACTATGTGAATACTGAGCTTTACCTCCACCAATCTCTTTACCTCATAGAAACAGTGATCAGACAGTGTCACTAAGACCATTCTCCTTACAATGTAATAACGGTGGCAGTCAGCAGGTGGGCTTACTAATTCCAGCTTCACTTAAAGCACTGTGCATGTATTAAAGGTCTGCAGTCAAAATAAAAATTTACTCCCTTGCAACTTTAATTCAATAGCCCAAACGTGAGACATGCAATCAAATTGTTGTTGAAAATGAAATCTGACAAACTGATCTTTGTAGCTTTATCCTGAAAGAAGCTGTTAACCAAACCCTTCCTTCAATTTCTAAGAATATGACCATTTGACTTATCTTAGGAGAAAAAGATCCGAAACTGTTATACCCTATAAAGCAGATAACCTAGTTTGCATGCTTACCTGTGAGACATTCCTACAGTCACGGAACAAGAACTCCAGGCCATGAGGATGAGTTGGTTCTACCGACTGACTGACATCAATCAACCAGACCTATTTAAATGTAGAGCATATACTCAGGACACATTCAGTGATTTACATCAAGATATTTAGTGTGGACAGCAACGACATGTGCTCACCTTCCCAGCATGCCACAGCATGTTATACTCACTGAGGTCGGCATGTACAAGGGTACATTCATTATACAGCTGCTGCATCAACTGTGAGGAGGCAAGGCAGACATTTAGGATATGAGCAATAATTCTAAGGTACCTATGCAACTAAAATATCTAGGCTAACCAATACTTTCCAGAAAAAGCAAAACTATTTCCTCTTTACTTTGTACAGTCTAAGACTGGGTGGGGGAACACTGAGACAATGGAGGGGATGAGCAGGACACTCTATTTCCTTGTCTATGTTACAGCAACAAGATCAGGAGATCAAGCGGGGCAGACCAGGATTCCCACAGGCTACGAAAGCAGCCATGTTATGGTCACAGAATAGAAGATCTAAAAGGCACTTCCCTTTATAAAAGTGGGTGAAATTTTTTTTCACCATTTTATACAACGTAAAAAGTACTTCCTGCCAGACACAGTGGGGAAGAGATATTCTTACAAAGTAAGTGGCATTACATATTCATTACTGATTTTTGATTGTAGAAATCAACATTGTTTTATTTCTCAGCCTTACTAGAATCAAATAGGAAATATATATCATTCCTTCATTTCTTCCCCAGCCCAAAGAAGCCAAAAAATGAACTTGACTTTCCTTTCAATATTTTCCTACTGGAAGCAGAGAAAATTGGATCATCTCCCTAGCTCTGTCTTGAAAAATTATTTGGATAACATTTTCACATTTACATCAGCTACTGCAGGATGTGAATGCTTTATGCAGAGACCACATAAAAAGCATAGAAGCTTCTCTACTGTTCAAAGGAATGACAACACTATCAGTAACATTTTCCTAAGCTGGAAGGCAGATGGAATGCAGTTGCTGTCCTGAAGTATAAATGGCTTCAAGGTTCCCGACGCGTGCCTTCCAACCCTAAGAGCTGCGCACTCTCAAGACACCCTTCGCTCCAGCCTCGCTCGGCTTGCTCTGCCCCAGCACTCTCAGCCTGAGGCGGGGTCTGCGCCCGCCCACTTCCCAACAACAGGCATTTTCTCAGCTCTCCGGGCTTTGACATTCAACAAGGCATACAAACTAATGAGGCATCTGCCCAGTGTGCAAATGTCCGCTTCTATTTAACCTGTGGTTTTGTGAATGGGAGCTTCCAGGTCACTCATGCTAGCCAGTGAGGCCTCATGGACCCCTGGGTCTACGACTGTTCTAAAGTGACTCAGGACAGCAGCATACTGATAGAAAGACAGGTCTCCAATGTTGATGTTCCTTTACAACTTCAGTTTGTCCTTGTTACATCACCTTAAAATAGGACCCTTTCAGGAAAGTTTTTAAAACTTAAGCAAAATATTTTTAAAAGGTGGTGTGTGAATGCTGTGAAAAGCACAACTTACATGAAGAGTTTGGTAGTAGGCTTCTTTCATTTCTTCACTACTGAGCTTTACTTCTTTTAATTTAGGGGCTGGAACTTGATCATGGCCAATAAAAGACATAACTAAAATGTGTTTCTTGAGTAGCACAACTGTTGGACAAGGAATTCCGGCTGTCTGCATTCTATACAGAAAGACATAATTAAGGACGTAAAAATTAGATGGAGAGAATATCTCACTGATTCAACAAATATCTAACAAGGGCCTGCGATGAGCTGGTACCATGTTCTACCCGGGGAGTAGGGGATGCAGAGACAGTAAAACACAGCTTCCACCCTTACAAAGCCCATGCACTGCTAGAAGGCACAGAGAGGTAAGGAGACAATGCCATGTGGCACATGCACTGGCAGAGGGGTGGGCAGGAGCTACAGGAGCACATGGCATCGAGGATGCTTAGTAGAAGAAAGAGGTGAACAGGAATTAGCCAGATTAAGACAGTGTGGGGGGCATGCTGGTCTAGGGTGGGAAGGAGCTGTGGAAATGCATGGAGGCATTCAAGAGCACAGTCCATTTGGGGAATGTGTATCCATCAACATAGTTGGATTGAATCAGAAGAAGGGCAGCGTGGGTTGAGGTTACAGCGGGGGGAGCCTCACATCGGAAAAGGCCTTTGAACTTTACACTCAAGACTATAGGAGCTATTAAAGAATTTTAAGAATGGCAGGGATAAGATGTCAGAAGTATAGAAAAGAGATTGGAGGGCAGCAAGACCTCTGAAAAAATTACTCTATTTAGAAGTTCTACTAAGTAGAAGAATTCTGCCACCAATAAATATGGATAATTACATTTGAAAGCAAAGATCTTTAGAAAAAACTAAAATCAAGCTTTTAATAGATTAAGATATGAAAAGTTTTATTCATGAGAAATATTATTATGTTATTTGGTTGATAAAACTAACTCTTTAATTGCTCAGAGAACCGTGGAACAAGTCTTAAAAATTAAAGCAAAATGCAATTTGGTCAGACTCTGCCTCCACCAAATTAATAAACATTAGATGTAATAAACATTTTCTGAGACAATTATTATTTACAATAAACCTAATTGGAAGCTGAAAAAGACAGCATGTAGACATAAAATCAAATGTCTAGGCAGAAAATGACTTGTTTCTCTCAAACTTTACTGAGGAAAGAAAAAAGAAAACAGCTTATTCATCCCAAAAGTATGAATTCAGAGCATGTCTGGATGGCTCAGTTGGTTAAGCATCTGATTCTTGGTTTCAGCTCAGGTCATGATCTCATGGCTCCTGAGTTTAAGCCCCATATCGGCCTCTGAGCTGACAGTATAGAGCCTGCTTGGGATTCTTTCTCTTCCTCTCTCTTTCTGCTCCACCTCTGCTCATGCTCTCTCCCTCTCTCAAAATAAATAAACTTAAAAAAAAAGTATGAATTCAGGTTATGTGCAAGGTGATATTTTCTTACAGAAAGCCTCATTAAACACTAGAATTTTGGGGCACCTGTTTGGCTCAGTTGGTTGAGCGTCCAACTTCAGCTCAGGTCATAACGTCAGGGTTCGTGAGAGTCTGAGCCCTACATTGGGCTCTGTGCTGACAGTTCAGAGCCTGGAGCCTGTCGGATTCTGTGTCTCCCTCACTCCCTGACCCTTCCCTGCTCCCATTCTGTCTCTCTCTGTCTCAAAAATAAATAAGCATTAAAAAAAATTTTTTTAATGAATTGTCTCCCTCTCTCTCTGCCCCTCCCCCACTTGCGCTCTCTCTCTCTCTCTCTCTCTCTCTCAAAAATTAATAAACATTAAAAAAAAAACCTACAATTTCAGGGCCTTCCATAATTTCTATAAATAAATTTCAAAGAAAGCATTTTTTTTTTGCCTGGCTGGTAAGCATAATACAGAAAGGTAATTACCCTAGATAACTTCTAGCACAATGAATTTTCTTTACCTTGTGAGATTGTGCATTTCTTTTTCTGCCCACATGCGGATGATCTTACGTGGATTTAGTTTACTGAAGCGATCTTTAAACCTGAAATCATCTTTAATATATTTGTCACGATTCTTAAACTCATTAAGGGTTGTTTTAAATACCTTGATGGCACATTCTGTAGGTATAACTTTACTATCTTCCTTTTCATCCTCCATGCTAAGTGGAAGAAAAAAGAAATAAGTCAGTATAAGTTGCCAGCTCAGAAGTAAAACAATTTCAAAATAAAAATTCTATGATATAAACGTAGGTCTACCTCATCTAAGAATGTCAAGCCTTGGTCTTTTTTTAAGCTTTCAAGTTTTGGGTATTAATAAAACCTTAGGATTTGGATTTTTAAATAAAACATTCAAATAAATTGCCAACCAGTTTTCAATAACCCATAATAAAATAATCTTTACCTAAAGACAATGGAATCAAACATAAGGAACAACTAAGACATACGTATTTTAAAATAGGCTACAATCTACCTGGGATGGTTTATGGGCAAAACTCAATAAAAGCAACAAAACAGAACAGCTTTTTTAAATGTCCCTTTCACTTCTAGCAGATAAAAAGGTAAGTAAAGGGGTCCTTGCCCTAGGAGCATGGAAGTACATGAACAGGACAAGTCCCTTTGGACTGGGAAAGCCAGGTAAGGCTGCAGGACATAGGTGGCAACTGAAACAGAAGCAGACGGATGGGTAGGATATGAACAAGTACTGTCACAGTATTAACACAGCGGAGTTGGAAACTAAGGACGTGTCTGAGGAGTAACGAACCCTATAGTTAAGACTTGGCTGGAAAGAGGAAATGAAAGAAGTCAGAGCTAAGGGATAAGATGGAGGCAGATGTGTGCAGAGCCCTGCCTGCCTGGGTGAGAAGCCTGGACGTATTACCACAGGTGGCAGGAATTCCCAAGGACTAGAAACACTTCATGAAGATCAAGTCAACGATAATGTCAGGATGGAAGGAGGCAGAAGAGTCCAGAGGTTTGGAACCTACTTAGGAAGCTAATATAATGTCCCTCCATAGTATGCCATTGAAATGACTCGGAACATGGTAGTGGCAGTGTGGACAGAAAGGAGGACAGAGAGAGAGACAATATTTACCTTTAAATATGTGAAAAGATGTTAATCTGGAAAAGAAGGGAACTATATTTCCAGAGGATAAAATCTAACTCAAACTCCCGACCTCTTCCTTCTGTACCATATTTTCCCAGCTGACTCCTCTTCTGCTGGTTAGCCTCAGAAGGTCAGGGTTCTTTGACTGTTTCTCTAACTGTCTTCTCTACCTGGGAAATTTCATTTAGCCCCATGGCTTTGAATATCGTCTATCTACAGGTAACTCCTACATTTCTACCCCCATCCTGACTCTCTCCAGAACTTCAGACCCATTTACCTGTTCCCTATTTGAATCACTCGGATGTCTAGCAGACATCTCAAACTTAACATGTTCAAAACTAAATTCTTGTTAACTGCACCCTAAATTTGCCTTTCTTCACACTCTCATCTAGTAAATGGCACCAGCCAGCTGCTCGGGCCGAGAACGCACCATCTCACAGCCGTCCAATCCAACAGCACACATTGCTGACTCTTACCTTCAAAGCACATCCCTATAGCTTCCTGTTCTTCATTTCCACTACACCTCCTCAGTCCAAACCCACTGTGCCCTCTCATTTAAACTACAATAACTTTTTGATGGACCTTACTGCTTCTTCTCTTCCCCTCCAAGAATTCATTTTCCACACTGCAGACTGAGTAATCTTTTAAAACAAAAATCAAATCACAGCTTTGGATCCCGCTGTACTTAAAGAGCAGGCTCCTTACCCTGGCTGAGAGGGTCCTACCTGACCCTCCTTACTTCTCCAGCTTCCTCTCTCCCCTTCACAACCGTGTTCCCCGAATGCTCGCTTTCTGACAGGCCCTCAGAGATGGCAAGTTTGTGCCTGTCTTAAGCCATTAGCACTAGCTGTTCTCGAGTTCAGAATGTTCTTCCACCTGATCTTTAGACTGTATCCTAGATGTCATTCAAATCTTGGTTTAAAAATTTTTTTTAACATTTGTTTTTGAGAAAGAGAGAGTCAGAGCAAGGTGGAGAGAGGCAGAGAGAGAGGGAGACACAGAATCCATAGCAGGCTCCAGGCTCTGAGCTGTCAGCACACAGCCTGATGCGGAGCTCGACCTCACGAACAGTGAGATGGTGACCTGGGCCAAAGTCAGATACTTAACCAACTGAGCCACCCAGGTGCCCCTCAAATCTTAGTTTAAATGTCACTTTATCAGAGAAGTCTTCCTGTCCGACTAATAAAAAGCAGTCAACCGGTTGCTATGACATCACCATATTTTAACTACCGTAACACACAGCTGATGTTTTTGTTGATGTGTGACTGTCTTGGTAGGGGGCGTGGGTGGGGAGGAAGTACATTCTATTAGCTCACAGATCTTCCTTATACCACTCATGGCTATATCCCTACTACCTGGAGGAGTATCTAGCACATGCTAGCTGCACAAATATTTGGGAATAGATAATTCAGTTTTTAGAAGACAAATTAGAGATTCTATACCAGAAAGAAATTCCCAGTAATTTAAATATGGTAAGACATCTCTGGTTTTTGAGATAAGCTCCCTGTCACTGCAACAGGTTAACTATAAGCTAGATGAGACCCTATCAAAAATACCATTGAGATTCCTTATTCAGAAGGTATCTAAGATAGATTCTAACTTACAAGATTCATAAACTTCCTTGTCTCTTAGTAAATTACACATCACTCTGTCTAGCTTTTAAGGTCCTCCTTACCAATTTCTAATTTGCTTACATAGTTTTATACCCTGTTACCTCTAAATGTACACATTCTATTCTCATTGTCAATCTCCTCATTGCCTAAACTTCAAGCCTCCCTTTTCAGCCCTTTTATTCTTTTAAAATAATTAAATATCACAGGTAAAGCCAATGTTCCCTTGTTTACCACCCAGGTAGTTTTATTCCTTATTCCACCTCTCCAGAGGCAATCACCATCATGAATAATATCTTCCTACTCTTTCTAAAAGACATATACTCACCTACACAACCATCTATGTTTAAAAATCCATATGTATTATTTTCTAACTTTTAAAAGTTTAATAGATGGTATACTGTAAATATTAAGCAATTAGCTTCTTTAACTCAACACCAGGTTGTTGTTGGGTTTTGTGGGTTTTTTTGCCTAATATTTAAAATTTAGGTTGAGATCTAATTTCATCATGACCTCGTTCTTGAATGAAAATGGCAAGGATCCTGTTCTGTTCACTATCCCTATCCCAGATGAAGTCTCCCTTGTGCTGCATGAAAGGGAGGCATGACCAGGACCTGCAGGGACCTCCAGAAGTTGAGAGCAGCCCCCATCTGACAGTCAGCACTAGAGACCTCAGGGCTACAGCAGCAATAAGCTGAACTGTGCCGAGGGAAGAGGACCCGAGCTCCAGAAGGGACTGCAGCCCCAGATGCCGCCCAGAGCAGCCCCGAGAGAACCTGAGCGGAGAGCCCGGCTGAGCCTCGCTCACTGGAACTTCCAATCAACAGAAACTAGGCGTTAATAAATGAGTGTTGTTTTAAGCTGCTAGTCTGTGGTAATTTGTTACATAGCACAGAAAACTAAAAACTTTAAAAGCATTTACACTCAGGGAACCTGGGTGGCTCAGTCAGTTGAGCATCTAACTCTTGCTTACAGCTCAGGTCATGATCTCAAGATTAAGTGAGACAGAGCCCCACATCAGGCACTGTGCTGACAGCGTGAAGCCTGCTTGGGATTCTCTCTCCCTCTCTTTCTGCCAATCCTGCTCTCTCTTTTGGTCTCTCTCAAAAATAAATAAATATTTTTTTAAAAGTCATTAACTCTCAGTTGTAGAAAACCAAATGCTCTCTAGTTTTGCTAACTTACAAATGCCCAAGTACAGATTACAATACCAATTCTGCCAGAAAGAAAGAGATATCATTCATTATCATTAGGTATAATGGAAAATGGACAAAGGAATAAACAGGGCAGTTAACAAGAAAAAGGAATATAAATGGACATAAAAGTACTTGAAAAAAATGTACACCTTTAATTATAAATAAATGCACACCAAAATATCAAAATGGTACTTTTCATATTTTACACTGACAAAAAATTAAGTTTGATATTACTAAACTTTAATGAGGATGAGGGGAACAGGTTCATACTGCTGCATAAATTAATTAACTTTCTACCAGGGCAATCCGTCAATATCTTACTGACATTTATAGAATGTACAACCACCAATAGATTTGACTAGCTCATAGGAAAAATCGCATTTGTCCTACCAGTAAAATTAAAAGATAAACTCAAATTCAAGATTTCTGGCCTTTGGTGTGACATACAAGAAAAAAAATTTTTTTTTTTATTTTTAGTAAAGCAAGATATGCTGCTTGCTACAATAGCCAGCTGGTACTCTCCATTCAATGAGGCATTCCACTATCCAACAAAAAGGAAAAAAAATGCACACAGTATTTGCCCAAGCAATTTCAAAGCTAGAATTCAGCTTAAGAGGGGTGCCTGGATGGCTCAGTTCTTTAAGCATCCAACTCTTGATTTTGGCTCAGGACACAATCTCACGGTTCATGAGATCGAGTCCTGCATCAGGCTCTGCACTGACGGCATGGAGCCTGCTTTGAATTCTCTCTCTCCCTCTCTCTCTGTTCCTCCCCAACTCATGCTCTCTCAAAATAAATAAATAAATAAACTTAAAAAATATATATATTTGCAAAAGCACACCAAGGTAGATGTACAAAGATATTCCTATCTGTGTGCTTTATTACATAATTCTCTTTTATCAACCATAACAGTATTGCTATAATGTTCTCTTCTTGGCTATGCAATAAGCCCATTAACATAATGGAATAGTACACACTATAAAATGGGCTGGTACAAGCTTAGAAAGATCTAAGGTATAGTAACTGAAAAACTAAGATCATGACCAGACAAAATAATCTATTTTGTATAAACAAATTAAGGGATATATGCATAAAAATTCCTGGAAGACTAAACTAAAAACTGTTAAAACACAGTGGTTATCTTTGAATAAAAGACCTATGTGAAGACAATTGGTAAGATGGAGGCTACTTTTCATTTTAATACTTTCTGTAGTTTTAATTTCTACCATGAGTAATCTCTCATTTTAATTTGTGTCATTAAGTTATATCTGTCTGGTCTTAGGGAACCCTTAGGTAAAATTTGGGAAAAGGGTAACAAAGCTTAAAGAAAGAAAGAAATATTTATGAATATTAATATATACCAGGCATTATCGAATTTATGATCTCTTATCACCACAAAAATCCTATGAGATAAGGGTCAGGTTTTGTTTTGTTTTTTTAAGTTTTTATGTACTTACTTTGAGAGAGAGCTGGTAGGGACAGAAAGAGAGACAGAGAGAGAGAGAAAGAGAGAATCCCAAGTAGGCTCCATACTGCAAAGTGGAGCCGAATGCAGGGTTCAAACCCACAAACCATGAGATCATGGCCCATGCTGAAATCCAGAGTTGGACGCTTAACTGACTTACTGGAGCCATCCAGGTGCTCCAGTAAGAATTAGTTTTTAAAGGAGGTTTAGTAATTTGCTCCAGATCTCATAACTTGAAAAATATTGAGCTATTTTATCCTAATATTCATTTTAATCATTTTCAATTTTAAACTTAACATTTTAATTTAATATGTGATTACACATGTATGTCTCATCTGGAAAGGAGGATTAGTTAAATACTTAAGAAAAGCAAAGGCAAGCACTTGACCAATAATCGTTTGAATCCCCTTAAGTATACAGTAAATACACTCTGAACCTAAAAGAGTTAGAATTCTGTAATCTATCTTAAGGTTTTTGTTTGTAAATATTATTAAGGTAAAGGAATAGCTGAGGTGTAGTAAGCCATGCTGGTTGACTTCAATGGTAAGTGACCAGATGATTTCACATTTCTGGCTTAAGCCTATTCTCTAAACAGGCTCCACTTTAAAAAGTGTCTTCCTCATGTTATTCTAGACTCATCTAAGCCCTTGTAACAAAAGCAGAGTGAGTAAGATCTAAATAGTGGAAGATCTTCACATTTTCCTTACATGATGCAAGCATTTAAAAAAAAACTTTTTTAATGTGTTTTTATTTCTGAGAGACAGAGCACAAGTGGGGAGGGGCAGAGAAAGAGGGAAACAGAATCTGAAGCAGGCTCCAAGCTCTGAACTGTCAGCACAGAGCCCGATACAGGGCTCAAACCCGCGAGATCATGACCTGACCCAAAGTCGGTCGCTTAACCAACTGAGCCATCCAGATGCCCCTGTGCGTGCATTTAAAGTTGGTATTTCTTGGGGCACCTGGGTGACTCAGTTGGCTGGGCGTCCGGCTTCAGCTCAGGTCATGATCTCACAGTTCGTGGGTTCAAGCCCCACGTCAGGCTCTGTGTTGACAGCTAGCTCAGAGCCTGGAGCCTGTTTCTGTGTCTCCCTCTCTCTCTGACCCTCCCCTGCTTGTGCTGTCTCTCTCTGTCTCTCAAAAAAAAAAATAAAATAAAAATAAAGTTGGTTTTTCTTAAAGGATCAGAGTTACAAAAACAAGAATCAGTAACTGATCTAAGCATATCCCACTCAATTTGGTACTAAAGGGCCCTGTAGAAGAAAGACCCAAGTTCAAACTTTGCTCTGTCACTTACAGCAGCCTGTATGGTATAATATGATAACAATAATGTAGAAAAAAATATATACATAGAAGAAAGACTGAAGAAGTCTACACAAACTGATTAATGGTAAATCCTGGATGGTGGGATTAGGATGATTGTGTTTTTCCTTGTACACTCCTTATATTGTCTAGAGACTTTCTACATTACCTTGCTTGCCATGTAGCACTGATTTTGTATAAATCCATAAATATTGGGGAGAAAGGGCTAAGATTTTATCTACGCGAGATACTGCATTTTGCTCATTTACCTCCCGCCATATGCATGAAAGACAACAGATTCCTTTCCTGTACTAATACAGCCAGTGATTGTCTCCAACATTCCAGAGTTGACCATTTTATACATAAGTAAACGGGTCTTAGGATCAACTGCTTTTTCCTGCAAAAGATAAAGCACTATAAATGAAAATGACTGGTAATAACAAAGTATCTTCTGAGCCATTTCTAGTATCTAACATTCAAAACATATACTTTTTACCTTTAGAATTTATCTAGATGTATATATAACAGGCACCTAAAAGAGTATGTCAAAATACAATTCATTTCTGTAACTACAACTCAATGCCCCTCAAAGTGAATATCTACAAGAACTACTAAATATCAGATACTAGCTTAGTCATAATAATGTTTTATCTTTAAAGTTTAAATAGCTGTGCTTGTAGTTACTGCTGTTTTTCTCAAGTTTTAAAAATCACTTTATTCCTAAGATATTAGACACTATCATCACTATGATAAACCATCAGAGATTAAGTTATTATAAATGTCTTAGTGTAACAGAAACCAATATTTTAAAATCTTAAAACATTCATATTCAAATTAATTGTGACCACTAAAATATTACTTTTGAGTAAGTGATTAGTAACTGCTACATCAAATCTGAAAAGTCAAACAGCAAAGCTACTTGGGTTTTATTTATAACTCTGATTTGAAAAGTCAATCGCATGGAAAAAATCAAACATGTTTTGTTTCTTCCCCAAATATGAGGTTTTCTAATATGAACTTCCAATCAAAGAAAAAAAATGTAAGAAAACTCACTGCAGTAGAATGCTCCTTTTTCTCATGGAGGCGGGCACTCCGACGTTCTTCTGAGTAGGCATGTTGTTTTAAAGCATTGAAAACATGGTTTGATAGTTTTAAATCCATTCCAATTCCATCGCCTACCTGAAACCCTGGTGCAAACTGCCAAAAAGAAGTAAAATTAGTAAAAGGGGGTGGTAATAAAAAAAAAACAAGAAGGTCAGTCTTTACTTGGAACAGGTTTCTTACTCAATGTGTGATTAGGCTACAAAAGCAGAGCCATAGGTATTACAGGAAAAAAAAAAATAAATAAATGAAGTGGCTCATTAAAAACCGCCACAGAAAGAAGAGCAAAGCTATTGAAGAAAAGCACAGAGAATACTGAACCTCATCTAAAAACATTTTAGCATATGCTCTGCACCTTGCTTTTACATTAGACAAAAGACACATTATATTTTGAAGCCTACACCAAATCTTACCAAAGAAATACAATCTTTTAATTATTTTTGAAAAGTAGGTTAGTATATAGCAAGCTCCGCCCACATGATGACAATTATGTTCTAGAGCTGCACTGTCCAAGATGGTAGCCACTAACCACTGTAGAAATTTAAAGTTAGGGATGCCTGAGTGGCTCAGTTGGTTAAGCGGCCGACTTCAGCTCGGGTCATCATCTCACAGTTTGTGGGTTCAAGCCCACATCAGGCTCTGTGTTGACAGCTCAGAGCCTGGAGCCTGCTTCAGATTCTGTGTCTCCCTCTCTCTCTCTGCCTCTACCCCGCTCACACTCTGCGTCTATCTCAAAAATACATAAACGTTAAAAAAAAAGAAATTTAAAGTTAAATGTATTAAAATTAAATTAAAAATTCAGCTCTTCAGCTGCATCACCCAAATTTCAAGTGCTCAACCGTCAAATGTGGTTACTATTAGTTACCACAGATACAGAACATTTCTATTATCAAATAAAGTTCTACTGAAGAAGGGTGTTCTGGAGTCAAGTCTGGCCTATTTCTAGAATTTAATAAGTTTACAGGGTGCCTAGCTGGCTCAGTCAGTTGAAGCGTGTTACTCTTGATCCTGGGGTTATGAATTTGAGCCCCACTTTGGGTGTAGAGATTACTTAAAAATTTTTTTTAATTTAAATAAATAAATAAATAAATAAAAAGTTTACTTAACAAGTATTTGTATTCTAAAGTCTAAATGCTTTCTTAATAGAAATACCACAATATTTATAAAAAAGAAAGTATGCTAATTTTTCTTCTTTTTCTATTTCTTAGTTACATTTTATGTCTGATTTTGCAGAGGCAGTTCAGGCATAAAATTAAAAAATTCAAAATGTATAAAAGAGTATAGTAGAAAGTATTTCTCTCTCCCATTCCTATCCCCCAATTGCCATTGTTCTGTTTCTTGGGTGGGGGGTGCTATTTTATGGAAAATATTATGCTGAAAAACAAATACGCTACTTCCATAATAACTTTTTCTTAAATTTAAAATCAGCACAAATCAAACCAGTTTTCTTAATACTGTTGTAGAATTTCATTCTGAGGTCCATTCTCATTAGTGTCTGAGATTTCATACTGCTACATTATCATCTAAAACATCTTTAGACCCATCCTTATGAAGGCTATTTTTAGAAATTTAAGATATTGTACTTATTTTTTTAAGTTAATTTTTAAATATTTTTACAGAAGCATAGTTGATAAGACTAGAACCCCATTTTTTTTTAACTTATACCAATAAAACTCTTGATTCAGAGATAATACTTCCTGTAACTTACATTTTCCATTCTGGCTGTATTCTTTCTCCCACATACTACTTCATCATGTTTGGTGGTGATGTCTTTTCCTTTTCCAATAAAACCCTTTTTGGGAGTAGGAACTGGTTTTGCTAAAGGCGATTAAGACAAGCCAAGTTTATGCAAAAATAGCAAAGACTAAATTGCCGCATCAAATATTGTCTGAAAAGATATCTGAATCTAGTAGTAAGTTACCAAATGACATTCAAAGATAAATGTAAAATACAAGGATCCACTGAACTCTTAGTGTTCCTCTGTCCCTGTCCTATGCCACCCCCTCCCCACTGGCCCCCCGGAAAATAAAAGCGTCGGTACCTGGTATGTAGGGATCATCACGAGTGTCTTGCCAGTCAACCTCATCCTCAGAGCTATCGCTGTCTTCATAAGGATGCACTTTTCGATAATTTTCAAAGGAAATGGAAACTTAAAAAGGCAAAAATAGTTGAAGATGTATTTAGAAGCATATTATAAGCATTTCTTGCCACCCACTGGAGCTGTCTTAATAAGATCACAGTACCTTTACTATCTCCATTGAATTTTTTTTCTTCACGCCTAAGCTGTGCATCAAATTCTCTGTCAAATTCCATCTGGAGCATCTGAGCCAGCATCAAGTCGCTGGAAGTGTCAGTGTTTTCTCCAGTAATAAATGGTCCTTCAGCAACACTATTCAAAAAAAAGGCAAGAGAAACTAATATAATGTGCTTGTGTAAACAGATGCTACCACTTATGAGAGAAGAGTGGGCCTTTTCACTGTTATAAACTGTACTGAAGAAGCAATGGAAAAAACTTGCCCAAATCATTCACATTCTCTCCAGCTGCGCTCTGACTAATGGTAGGCACCTGTGAGAGCACCGACTAGGGTTAAGAGAGCTGCAGGAGAAAGCTAAAGAGAACTATATTAAATCCAAATTGAGACTCAAAATTCATTTGTTCTGTGTTCTGAAGAGATAGCATATATATGAAAAGATAAACTATAAACATTTGATCAAAACTGTAGCCTACTTCAGTATTTGCTAATTTGGGGATCATGTGATTCAACTATTGTAATAACTAAAACCCAGAGAAACAGAGGGATTTGACCAGGATAGTACTGACAACTAATTATAGAATCAGGACCAAAACCCAAACATCAGTCAACTCCCAGAATGGTGCTCTTTCTACTACATTGCTTTTCAAAATGTTATTTCTTAATCACTAACCATGACAATAACTAATTGAATCCTTAAACCTTTACAATAAGTTGCTAGACAAAATAGTTTCTTAGTAAATTTTACTTACACAACTTCAGGAAAAGCAGCAGATTCTTCTTTTAACTGCAATTCTTTAGCCAGCTGTTCACTCATTACATCAGCCAAGGAGCAAGATATTGTGTTTTGAGGTGTAGCCCACGGACACTATTTAAAGAAAAAGAAGGGGTTAATTCATAATAGTGAAAAGTACCTTCCAAACTTGAAAATAAGGCTGTCTTTTGAGAATTAAACTAGTTAAAATCAACCCAAAATAAATAATTACCTACTTATAGAAATCATCCTGGGACACCTGGGTGGCTCAGTCCATTAAGTGTCTGACTCTTGATCTTGGCTCAGGTTGTGATCTCACAGTTCATGGGATCAAGCCCCACATTGGGTTCTGAGCTGACAGCATGGAGCCTCCTTGGGATTCTCTCTCTCCCCCTCCTTCCCTGCCCCTCCCCTGTGCGTGAGGGCACGCATGCACTCTCTCTCTCAAAAAAATCTTAGAAGTAAAAAGATCTCCCATCTCAAACCTAACCAAAATAAATGTAGACTACATTTGCCAAAAGCACTTTCTAACCTGTTAGGCAGGTATGTCCTTTTTTTTGTTTTGTTTTGGTAGGTGTGTCTTTTTAGCTGAGGAGGAGTTCATATAACCATCTTTGTTCCAATTCCATGCTCATCAAATAATCTTGATTCCCTCTCTTTTTTTAAGATTTTATTTTTAAGTACTCTCTACACCTAAGGTGGGCTCAAACCCACAACCCCGACACTAAGAATCTCATGCTTTACCTACTGAGCCAGCCAGACACCCCTGTAGTTTCTCTTTTAGGAACAGACTATATCAACTAGCACAATTCAAAGCCCACTTAGAAGTTATACTTCATTCCAATTTAAGGAGTAAGTCTTCTACATGTCTAAAGTGTGTGTCAGCCCCTCACAAGACATCTGGGGATATACTAAAACAAAAAAAAAACCAATGAAAACCAATAAAAACTACATTTCTGAACTACAAAAGCTGAGAAACAGTCTTGAAACACTACCATGGCAACAAAGCAATATCCTGTGAGAGACTCTTGTTGAACAATCACCAAGTTGGCCTTTCTCAGTGACATCATTACCTCAGCCCTCTTGACATACAAACTCTACGTTTATTTTACAATTCCTAATTTTTGAGGAGGTAAGCTTTACTTAGCAGCAGCAAATGATCACATTTGATAGTCTAGTGATTAAACCATTAATATTGAATAACACGTCTAAATCTCTCTTGAACTGACCCAGTTTTCTCTGTCTCCCTTCTGAGATTCTACTCCAAGGTATCACCCACCCAATCACCAGACTACTCTAAGAGAGTGCTAACTAATCTTTCTGGTTCCAGTCCTGCTTGTTTACATTTTCCCTACCACGACACGTGGCTTTTCTAAAATGCAGATTTGATTAGTTCAGTTTCCTTACTTACAGCTCTTTCATTGTTCTGTTTCCCACTGCCTTTAGGATAAAGTTCAAACCTATCCCTTAACTACTGGTGAGTGTCTCATTTAGAATATAGCATATGATGATATCTGTTTTAGCCACAACGCTTATAAATCAAGTTTAGGTCCTCTAGCTGGCCTTGTTCAGATTCCACAGCATTGAGATTCAGGAATTTTTTTGGTTCAGGTTGTTAAGGTGAAGCTTTTAGGGATGATAGATGATAACTATATTTATGCCTAAGTGAATGAGAATCAAATTTCATCAAGTCTTAACCCGAGATTAATGAGATGTACCATGCCCCCAGCAGAATTACTCCAGCCTTACATGAAGCCAGATGTGGAGAGAACAAGGGAGGCTTCCTCAACTGGGGTGACTTTCGGTCACTCGGATCTTATCAGCAATTGAGCACTCTCCTGGTGAGGATTTTGAGGTCTGGAATCTTGAAGTTCTCTGTAATCTGGAGAATACAGCTTGCTCTTTGCCACATGACCCCTGATGACTTCCGTCTCAATCCTCCAGTTAGAATACATAATGCTGCCCCCTAACCTAGATGCCTGGTCTGATCAGTTTCAAAGTCCAGGTTCCAAAAGGCAAATGATTGTATCCCCTAACACAGATCTGTTGACCACATTTTGCAATAACTAATAGCAGAATTACAGACAACACTGGAATATTCACTGTATCTGAATCACTTGCCTAATATACAAAACTTGCATAGATTATTCGAGACACAGCAACTGTGTAATTACAGTATCACCCCCATTTTATAGATTTAGAAACTGAGACACAGGAAGGTTTTTTTTATTCCAAATAACACCGCAGATGGAAGGGCTGAGATTTAAACCAAGGCAGGAGGACTTACGAGGCTGCCCTCGGCAGTTTACTATACTGCTTCTCTAAGCCCCGTATTGGAATGTGAGCAGCACACTCTGTACTGCCTGCAGTAGGAAATCCAAATTCCTCAATGAGAAATGCCCTTCACTATTTCACCTACTTTATCTTTTCAGTCTCAACTCTTACCTACCCTATGCTCTAATAACAATAATTATATGCTAACTATGGCATACTTTCACCCCTCCATGCCTTCACACATGCTCCTCTCAGTGTATTTTCTCCCTTCTCTATTTTCCCCAATAGTCACCAACTCCATAAGGCTCTCTCAATTTCATGGGACAAAACCAGATCCTTGCCTTTGTGTTCCCAGACCACTGTGCACACACCATAAGTGCAGGACCAATGACCGTATTACTGGATAAGCCATAATACAACATGAGCCCCTTGAAGGGCAAGGTCTTCTCATTCTCAGAGCCCAGCATAGAGCTTCAGACATAAATAGACACTCGGGTATTCACTGAATAACATGTGCCAAGAAGAAACACTGGAAACATTTCACAGAACTGCCAGGCTGTCCCCAGTAGAGGCCTTTCTACACCTCTACTATTCTAACATCCCTTTCTCCATCTTGAAATCGGCCCCTCTGGCTAGCCATTTCTGGTGCTTCTAGCTGTTTGTCAGCAGTAAATTAATTTTACCAAGATCTTAAATAGAGTATTAGCCGACAAGTTCTCAGAAGAGGCAAAATTGACAGGTGGTGACTTTATTTTGAGGCAGAGACTGACTTAAACCCACGAGAGACTGAACCAGAAAAAGAAACAGAGACCACAGAGCACTAAGATATCCTAACTGCCTGCTCCTCCTGACCTTGCTCCTTGGAGCCTTGTACTCTCGAGCTGTACTCCCCTTCCTTGAACCTCTGCTGACCAGCTCAGCTGGGCTGACCCACACCAGGGCAACTTCCATGAGAACAGGTAAACAAGGCTTCACAAAGGTTGCCCAAATTCCTCAAACCAGCAGTCAAAAGGCCTCCATAAAAACTTTTGGGCTGGAGGGACACCTGCCAGACAGGGGCCAGTCCTTCACAGGCACAAGAGGTTCAACTTCTCAAGGAAGCCTCAGACAATTTACTGGGGGCTCTTCCTTTGCATGGGCACCACAAGGTGTATTTAGAGGAATCCTCTGTCATCATCTTGCAACTCTTCAATAAATCAAACACTCTGTGTCAATAGAGAAACTTTGTCAAACTTAAAAAAATAAGCCCTCCATAATCTTTCCGCACCTTCACTATCCAATGTCCTTTCCCATTATTCCCCTCATCAACATAAACTCCCCAAAGCATCACCATCTGATGGGAACCCCGCCCAGCCTTTCCTAGTTAGTTATAGTTAGTTATTCTGCTCCAAACATGACATCTACCAAGCCCTTAACCGGCTCCCTGATTCTTTCTCTCCTCTTTGCTAAAGGCCCCTGAAACCTGATCAGTTTCCCTCTCCTCTAGGAAACCCACCACTGCTCCATGGAGTTCTTTATAACTACCACATTCTTCAACTCCAGGCTGGCTGCAGACTAGAAGGAAATTATCCCCCTTCCCTTCCAGCTCCTAAAGATGCATCCTAGCTGCTCATCCTGCAAACAACGTGGGGAAGAATCAAGTAAATAAAAAGCAGCAAACATGAAGGGGGCACATAGTAACAGAAATCCAGTCCTCAACTCGAAGCAAGCCAAGAGAATGATGACCCACAGGAAGGTCTCTTTTCTGCCCATGCAACTAAGAGATAGAATCTAGATAAAATATTTAAGCGGGTAATTTTACTTCTCAAGACAAGGGTCTCTGGAAAACATCATCTGGATCTATATAACACTAATTTTTTTTAAATTTTTAATGTTAGAGTACTTTCAGGTTTACAGAAAAATAGCAAAGATGACACAGAGTTCCCAAATATCCCACACCCAGTTCCCCCTGTATTGGTTGTGTACATTTGCCATAATTAATATACAAATATTTATAAACTTTATTATTATTAGTTAAGTCCATACTTTATTCAGACTTCCTTAGTTTTTTTGTAAGGTCCGTCTCCTACTTCAGAATCATTATTAATCCAGCACACCATATAACATCTAGTCTCCTTAGGGGACGTCCCCCTTGGCTGGGAGTTTCTCAGCCTTTGTTTTTGATGACCTGACAGTTTTCAGGAGCACCACGAATTAATTTTTTACAGCTCTCTTTCCAACAGAGCTATACATTTCTTCCCTTCTACCTACAGTTTGCCAATTCTCCCTTCTTGGAATATGTTAAAATTCTTTGTCTATAATAACAGTTAGGCATTTTATAACTGGCACCCCAGGATCCTGGAGAAGGGGTCTCCAAGATGCTTTCAGGGTGTCTGCGAGATCAAAATTATTTTGTTCTAAGACATCCTTTGTATTCTTCACTCTAATTCTTTCAAGAGCACAGAATGGAGGGGGGCCTGGGTGGTTCAGCTGATTGAGTGTCCAACTCTTGATTTCTGCTCAGGACGCTGTCCCACGGTCGTGAGATGGGAGCCCTGAGTCTTGCACTGTGCTGAGCATGGAGGCTGCTTGAGACTCACTCTCTCTCTCTCTCTCTCTCTCTCTCTCTCTCTCTGTGTCTCTCCCTCTCCCTCTCCCTCAGCTCCTCTTCCCCTCTCACCCTCTCTCTCTCTCTCAAATAAAGAGTGTAGAGGGGCGCCTAGGTGGCTCAGTCGGTTCAGCACCCAGCTTCGGCTCAGGTCATGATCTCACGGTTCGTGGTTTGAGCCCTGCATCGGGCTCTGTGCCGACAGCTCAGAACCTGGAGCCTGCTTTGGATTCTGTGTCTCTCTCCCTCCCTCTCTCTCTCTCTCTCTGCCCCTCTCCTGCTCACACTCTGTCTCTCAAGAATGAATAAATGTTAAAAAAAAATTTTTTTTTAAAGAAGACTGTAGAGTTTTCCAGTCTCCATCAGATATGATGGCTCCTGGAATGTGTACTTGATATTCTTGCATTTTCTAAGGTAGTAGGTTTAGGACATAAATGTGTATTTTTATTTTATTTATTTAAAGATTTTTTTTTTAATGTATATTTATTTTCGAGAGAGTGTGCATGCAAGAGAGTGCACACAAGCAGGGTTCCGGCAGGAGAGAGGAGGCAGAGGGTCCAAAGCAGGTTCTGTGCTGTCAGCAACACGTGTGATGCTGGGCTTGAACTTATAAACCAAGAGATCGTGACCTGAGCCGAAATCAGATGCTTAACTGACTGAGCCACCCAGGTGCCCCTCAACATGCATTTTTAAAGATTAGTTCAGTTTGTTCTCAGTACATCTACTGTGTTATTAGCCCTCTTTGATTCTGCCTGCCATAACTACGCGTCTGTGAGAACGGATTCTTCACATGCTTCAACTAAAACATACACAACAGACTAAACGAAAAAAGGTCTCCTATTCAGTCAAGTATTAAAGAGATTTGCAAAAATACAAACCAAAACTATGCCACTAATTTTTCTTTGTTTGTTTTGGAAGATGAAGGAAGAGGTTACATATAAAAATGTTATTTGTATTAACATATACCGACTTTTGTAACACTCAAAATTTTTTTTCGTATCTCAGTTTTAATTTCTGATATGACAAGTATCATTAGATGTAACCAATATCAACAAAAATTGTTTGGGGTCCTCAATGATTTTTAACAGTGTAAATTTGTCGTAACCAAAAAGTTTTGGGAATCGCTGGCCTTTGACATTTTTTCCATTTTTCAAGACCTTCCTCAAATCTCTACCTCTTCCATGAAGGCTTCTATAATTACTTGGGTCTTCCAAGCAGGAGAGGATTAAGAAATACCTGCAGTATCTAATTGTTTTCCCTGAGAAAATGCTGTCTTCCCAGCAGAACATCAATAAACCCCAGAATTACTTTTTTGTTGATGAAACTAAAACTTTTTATTTCTGATGAGTATCCGTAAATGAAATGACTGATAATGAACATTTTATTATTGTTCTAAATGAACAATATTTATTATTTCTAAATGAAATTTGTCATGACATTATGTATTCTGACCAAAGTTTGTCTTGTTTGGCATTTTTATCAGCCATTAGGTGACTGTTCTAAATGAACAATATTTATTATTTCTAAATGAAATTTGTCATGACATTATGTATTCTGACCAAAGTTTGTCTTGTTTGGCATTTTTATCAGCCATTAGGTGCTTAACTGGATTAATTTAACATGTGAAGTATCCATTTCTTAGTATTTGGCTACTGATTTCATATTTTTATGTCTGTTGATCATGGCCTTATAAACAGGACTTACTAGAAAAAATTACATGAAGTAACATGTAGATGTAATCACATGTGCCAATGCATTCTCTTAATTCTCCCTGCAGTTGTAGAACTTTCATAACATAAAACTTTAATTAAACTTTCATACTTTTCTTAATAGCTAATTATATCCCCTTTCTCTGTCAGGACCTAGCCTAAAGATCTAATAAAACGAATGACCCTTCCCACAGAACAAATATTCTGTGACAGCATGTGAAAAACCATTAAGAAGCTATAAAAGTTGTATTCCTTCACATTAATTTGAGAAACACAACATCCCAACTGAAGCACTCTTGATTTCAAGCAAATCCTCAACAAAGCGGCAGAAGAGTCTTTTCCTCCTTCTGATGAAACTATCATGCAGAGGAGCAGACCGAAAACCAGAAATCAAACGTGAAATAAGCGTAATAGTTGGCCACTACAGGAAAAAGCTTAAACGTTAAAGCCCAGGCAGATCATGAGAATTCATAACCGTTTTTACAGTATGCAGTGCACACGAGTAGTAGTTTGAGGGAAAAAGGTGCGTCCGGATTTACCATTTACTACTTCAAAAACAAGAAACTAAGAGGGACAAGCGCATTTGTCAACAGCTGCCTACATGGACTTTGGGCCGGGCTTTCGGTGTATTACTGGGCTGACTCACTTGGCCCATGACAAACAAGATAGTACTTGTTTTCCCTCAAACGTCAGAGTCTCTAAGCCAGCCCTGCCCAAATATTTGCTACCGAGGTTCACAAATCAAGGTGCAGAACTAGAGAGAGCCCAAACCAACAAGAGTGGCCACTGGCAGCCCCGGCCGCCCCGCTAAGCTCCCCCATGCCACCCTGGCAGCGCCGTCCCCCGCCCTCATCATCCGAGCTCGCCGGGGTCCGGCTCAGAACTTCCCTCAATCGCCTGCGGAGCCGCCTCGGTGCCTGTCACCCTCTCCGGGCATTCCGGGACGGCCAATGAGTCAGCCGCGACCGCCACTCACTCACTTTACTGGGTTCCCAGGCCGCTGCGGATCCAGGCTCAGGCGATGCCACTCCGACCAGATCCATGTTATTAAATAAGCCAGCGACGAGAACAGGGAAGACAGGTGGCCGGACCAGGAAGCAGCCTCCGCCGAGGAGACAGGCGGCGGGGCTGGGGCGACGGGCTGCGGGTGCCGGACCCGAAGTGACAGATGGCTGCGCGTCCGCGTCCGGAACTAGATCTCTTCTCTTCCGCCCTCTCCGCTGGGACCGTGGCTTCTGATAGGCCGCCCACCCAGGGCCCCGGTTTTGCCTCGTTTCCCCGCCCCCCGCGGGCCGCACTTCCGGCCGCTGCCCCTGGCCCTGGCTGCCCTGGCCGCTGGTTCTGACTTGTGGTCACTGCGGTCCGTGCGGGACAGAGGAGGCGTAGGGCGTGGTTCCTCTGGCCAGGCAGCGCCCTGTTCTCGCACCGCCCTCCCCTTCCTTCCCCTCTGACTGCCCGAGACTGCAGCTGGATCTAGTTAAAGTGAATTAGACTGCGCGTGACTCAGTTGTTTACAACAACAAACAAACGAGACTCCTGCTCATTCATTATTTTCTGGGTTAATTCTAAACTGGGATGGTAAGGGGGACAGAAAATAGATATAGAGAGGTCAGATTTTCTTGTTACTGAAGTCGGCCGTTAGGAAGAGGGGCATAGGGGTGCCTGGGTGGCTCAGTCGGTTAAGCGTCCAGCTTCTGCTCAGGTCATGATCTCATGGTTTGTGGGTTCGAGCCCCGCGTCGGGCTCTGTGCTGACAGCTAGCTCAGAGCCTTGAGCCTGTCTTCGGATTCTGTGTCTCCCTCTCTCTCTGACCTTCCCCTGCTCGTGCTGTCTCTCTCTGATTCTCAAAAATAAATAAAAAATCATTAAAAATGAAAAAAAAAAGGAAGAGGGGCATAAAAAGTGAAAATTTGTAAAATGTGTAGTAGAACATTGAGCAAAAGAATAGGACTGCTTAATAAGTTCTGATTAGGTGTTTTGTAGATTCTTATAAAGTGACCAGATAAAAATAGCTAAGCATTACTTTTCACTTACTATATTTGTGCATTATTCGAAGTACTGTGTTAACTCTCATTCTCAAAAGAATCATGGAAGATGCATTGTTTCTAGCATGATCTCAATTCACTGATACTGAAATCTAGGCATACAGAGCTAAAGTAACCTGCTGGAGGCCAAACAGCTAATGAGTGGCAAAGCTAATGAGGTGAACCTGGGCACCCTATGTCTGCTTGTTGGCTATTCAGACATTCTGGAAATAAACAGTATTCTGAATAACAGTGTTCTCCTTAAATTGCAGTTCTGAGCCAGGATCCCTGACTGTCCATGCTTGAGATCCCTAGGATACTCACCTTAATGGTTTCCCTTAGCACATAGTTTTAGCTATTCCAGGTCAGAACATGTTCTGAATATTCCAAAAACTCCAAATTATAGGATACAGACCTGTGCTTGACAAATGTTGCTTATATATGTGAATGTGTGTGGAAATTACATTCCCTCTTAAGATCCAAAAGATTACAACTGGGTATAAGCAGTTAAGGGGAAATGGATGTAACCAGAAATTAAATGGATCCCTCAATTCTGGATAAGAGAGAAATAGAATCAACCAAGAAAAGTTATTGGGGTTTCCTATTAAATTAGCCAAGAATTCCAAGAAAAAGATTAAAGGAGAAAGAGCAGATCAGGAAAAGAGGCTGAGATGCAGTGTGTGACAAAAATGTGCCAGTGAGAAGGCCATTTGGGAGACATAATATCAGAAAAGGACCTGAAGTCAAAAGTAGAACTAAGAGTCAGGTTATTTGTTTTAGATCATTTATTCAAAAAAATGTGAGTGCTTTCTTTGGTGCCTAACATTGAAGTGACAAATATGAATAAAAATAAGTGCCCATCCTCATGTACCTTGAAATCATTAACACAAGTACAATTAAGTGTAAGAATGCTATGACAGAAGTATACATAGGGGTCAGGGAGGACATAAAGGAAAGAGATCAGATCTACTCGGATATTCAGGAATGGTTCCTTAGAGTTGATGACACTGAGCTCACTCTTGCAAGAGAAGCAGGCATCACCAGGATAGGTTGTTCCGGGCAAGCGGGGGCTTCCATACAGGGAGGAGCTGTATACAGCATGCATTGGGAAAAGGCAAGAGGTTTGACATGGTTCTGAACCCACGGTTCAAAAGGGACAAAAGTAAATTATTGAGTTGGAGAATGCAGGGAAGGGCCAGGTCTAAGAGATTTTAATGCTAAGAACTTCGGAGTTTAGGCAATAGTCAATAACAGGTTTTAAATGGGGAAAATAATGTTTTCAGATTTGCTTACTGGGAAGAGAATTCTGACAGCTGCGTGAGGGGTAAGCTGGGGAGAGGTGAGTCTGGAGACTGGAAAACCCGCCAGGCGATGAATGACGAGGGTTAATACTTTGAGACTAATTTCAATTTTTTTCATTTCTATAAGGGGACTTTGACTATCCCAACTTTTATCTCATTTATCTTATTTTCAAGATTTTCTTTTTGGACTTTGGTGCCTAATATTGCTAGTAGAGGTAGGGGTAGGGGTGGAATGGGAGGTAAGGCATCTCAGTGAAGCTCAAGGAGCTGAAATAACTTTAGCTTTTTCAGTTGGTTGATTGGGTGGATGGTGGTGTCTGAAGATCTGGTGTGGAGGGAAGATAATGTTAAGTTTGGATATGGTAAACTTCAGTTGCCTATGAAACATAGAAGCTATCAGTATGTATAAATACACATTTATTTGCATTTTTTTCTTTTTTCTCCATGAAAGCAGGGATCACATTTATTTTGTTCACTGCTATAATCAATGCCTAGTATGGTGCCTGACATATAATAGGTGCTCACAAATATCTGTGAATGAATGAACTGAATGGATGCAGTTGAAAATGACCAGGGGCGCCTGGGTGGCTCAGTAAGTTAAGCATCCAATTTTGGCTCAGGTCATGATCTCACAGTTTGTGAGTTCAAGCCATGCATTGGGCCCTGTGCTGACAGCTCAGAGCCTGAAGTCTGCTTTGGATTCTGTGTCTTCCTCTCTTTCTGCTCAGACTGTTTCTCTCTCACTGTCAAAGATAAACATTTTTAAAAATTAAAAGAAAATACCAATGGAAGCCTAAAGTTTATGAGAAAAAGTAAGGGCTAAAATTAGAAATCTGATAATCAATATCAAAACTACTGTTTAGTGAATACTTACTATGTGTTGAATTAAACACTTTAAACATATTAGCCCATTCGGTTCTTAAAGCAAATTTGAGGAATATTGCTATCCCCATTTTTTTATGTTGAAAACCTGACACTTGGGAGCTCAATGTCACACATAATGAATTATGTGGTTTATATTAGCTATGGAAAGAAATGAAAAAGGAGATAGCTTTTAGGGGGAACATAAGGAGTTTAGGGACAAGAGATTTTTGTGAAGTTGGGGTGAAGAAATTCAGGGGGAGAATGCCATAATGGAGCCATAGTGGGCTAAATAGTAAGAGCTGGTGAAGATGTGGAGAACACTTGTGTGTGGCTGGTGGGAAGGTAAAATGATGGTGTTGCTGTGGAAAACAATTTAGCAGTTCCTTAATAAGTTAAACATAGCATTACCATATGATCCAGCAATTCCACTCCTAGGTATATACCCAAGAGAATTACAAATATGTACTCAACAATACTTGCACCTGACTGTTCATGGAACCATTATTCACAATAGCCAAGAGGTGGAAACAACACAAATGTCTGCCAATGGATGAATGGATAAACAAAATATGGTATATAATTCAATAGAACAGTATTCAGCCATAAAAAGCAAGTTTTATGGATTGAATCAGGACCCACAAATGTTGTATATTGAAGTCTCAACCCCCAGTAGCTCAGAATGTAACAGTATGTGGAAATAATGTCTTACAGAGGTGACTAAGTCAAAATAAAGATGGTAGAGTGGGATGCTAATCCACAATAACTGGTGTTCTTGTAAGAAAAGAAAGACATCTAGGGCACCTGCTCATAGAGGAAGTCCACATGGAGGAGCAGCAAGAGCCCAGCCATCTATAGGCCAAAGAGAGCAGCCTTTAGATTTAAAAAAAAAATTTTAAAGTTTATATATTTTTGAGAGTGACACACATACACACACACAGCATGAACGGGGGGGGGGCAGGGAGTAGGGCAGAGAGAGAGAGGGAGACACAGAATGCGAAACAGGCACCAGGCTCTGAGCTGTCAGCACAGAGCCTGACGTGGAGCTTGAACCCACAAACCGTGAGATCATGACCTGAGCCGAAGTAGGACACCTAACCAACTGAACGACCCAGGAGCCCCTGAAAACAGCTTTTATAGGAAAACAACCCTGTAGGCACCTTGATCTTGGACGTCCATTCTCCAGAACACTGAGAAAATAAATTTCTGTTGTTTAAGCCACCAAGTCTGTGGTATTTTGTTATGGCAGCCCAAGAAAACTAATTCAGAAATGAAGTACTGATACGTGCTATGATGTGGATGAACCTCGAAAGCATCATGCTAAGTGAAAGAAGCCAGTGACAAAGGCACATGTTGTATGATTCCACTTACATGAAAAACCCAGAATAGGTAAGTCAATAAAGACAGCAAGCAGGTTGGTGGTTGCCAGGGGATAGAGTGAGGAGAGGAGGGAAATTAAGAGTGACTGCTTAATAGGCAAAGGGTTTTCTTTGGGAGTGAAGAGATTGGAAATTGATACAGGTGATAGTTGTACAATGTTGTGAATCTACTCAATGCCAATGAATTTTACACTTTAAAATGGTTAATTTTATGTTATACGAATTTCACCTCACTGAGAGAACAAGTGAGCAAGAGAACGTGCTATGTAAGAGTTTTGGGAGAAGAGTAGATGCAGGTTATTCCCAAGTCAGAGAAAGCTACAGAGATGCAGCGGTGAGGATGAGGTTGAGAAGCTTAAAGGAACAGGATAAAACATCAGGATATTGGATGGGTGATCCAAATGGATCTTAAAATTATCCAGCAAGATGACAGGGCTTGGAGTGGAGTGCAATGAGTGTGAGCAGGTATCAGAGGCTTTAGAATACACACAGATCGTACCCCAGAGGTTGGTAGATGATGTTTAGACAGAGGGATATGGTCAGAGATGCCAGAGGAGAGCCATTTTCTTGGGGGGCTGGATGCAGGCTAATGTTTGGAGAGCTGCTCTGAAGAGAACAAAGAATGATGACCCTTATTCCTTGGCCTGGACACCAGATGGAAATGAAAAGTCTCAGAGGGCACTCAAGTTTTAGAGAAGGCAGGCTGTGGAGATAAGGGAAGTTTCTTCACCATGGGATGGAGTTCCACATTAGAATAGAGCTTGTGGGTTAACAATTTTAATGATTTAATAACTTAAAGTATATCCCTGATGCCACAAACTAAATACGTCTTAAAAAGGAAGATAGAATGAAATTTACAACATTGAAATAGTTTACAGTCCATATTTATCAATCTTGTTACTATAAAAAGTGTGGTTTACTAACATCAGCATGTAGTCCTATGTTATTTAAGAGTGAATGGCCATGTCGCTGTGAAGTGAAATAGCTCCAGAGTTAGGCCTTTTCATCTTTTGATAAACTCACTGGTGCTCAGCAGAGACAAAGCTATTCCAGAATTTGCACTGCCTAAACACATGGAATCAGCAGATTTTTGGTCTCTAAAGAGAACAGGAGCGTGTGTGGCTGGCTAGGTTGGTAGGGCATGTGACTCTCGATCTCATGGTCATGAATGCAGGCCCCATATTGGGCACGGAGTCTACCCAAAACAAATTAATAAAAAAGTAAAGAGAATAGATATAAAACTCTTTAGTCTTTAATATTGAAACTAGTCAAGTCTGTTTTGCATGTAGTTGTTTCAGGCAACCAACAAATATTTATTAACTGCCTATGATACTCCTGAAACCCTGTGGGAGAAAAAAAGAACTACGAGATATCATTAGAACGATAACATATTCACGCAACATTAAATAACACTTCTATCACAAAAGGGTGCATGATTAATTACTAAGTGACAGCTATAGAAAATGAATGTTTCAGGACTCATTGTGGCTTAATGAGATCTGGAAAGGGTGCATGGAGAAGGTGCCACCAAATGATGGCATGAAGGTTGGAGAAAGCTATAAACCTAGTTTAAGGGAAGGAACGGTGTAAGACAAGGCATGAGGCAGGAAAAGGGCGTGGTATATTTAGTGAGGTTACTTGGGGTGCCTGGCTGGCTCAGTCAGTAGGGCATGCAACTCTTGATCTTGGTGTTGTAAGTTTGAGCCCCAGGTTGGGTGTAGAGATTACTTAAAAATAAAATCTAAAAAAAAGGATAAGGTTACTACAGTGGATGGATATGGTTCAGGTGGCTTAGGTTGGGATTCAACAATTCTGAACCCTATGGAACTCATTGCCATTTTTTAATAACAAATACTTTGTTTTGCTTCCTTGACTGTATAATATTTAAAAAATTGATATAATACTCTGACTATAAAGGATAAGTAAAAGGAGAATAATATTTAATAAAAATATGTATTTGATTCTACCTATAAGAGATATTTAAAGTAGTCAAGCTTTAAGACACAAAAAGTAGAATAGTGTTTGCCATGGACTGGGGAAGAACAGGAAAAGAGGAGTTGTTCAATAGGTAGAGAGTTTCGATTTAGCAAGATGCAAAGTTCTAGAGATCTGTTGCACAACAGTGTACAGATACTCAACACTACTCCAGTGTGCATTTACAAATGGTTAAGATAACGCACGGGTCATGTGTTTTTTACTACAATCAAAATATGAATTTGAATATGAAGATTGGCTAAGTGGATTTCTCTTCATGTAGTTTCCTCAGGATCCATTATCTCTACTGTATCTGAGGATTTATTCTCTATACTAGTTCTGGGAAAGGTGCCTCTTTCACACTTTGTATATTCTTTTTTAATCAAACCCATATATTTTTTTTATTTTTTTAATGTTTTATTTATTTTTGATACAGAGAGAGACAGAGCATGAGAGGGGGAGGGGCAGAGAGAAAGAGACGCAGAACAGGAAGCAGGCTCCAGGCTCTGAGCTAGCTCTCAGCACAGAGCCTGACATGGGGCTTGAACCCAAGAACGTGAGATCTGACCTGAGCCGAAGCCGGAGGCTTAACCAACTGAGCCACCCAGGCGCCCCAATCAAACTCCTATTAAATGTATATTAGACCTTATCATTCTATCCTTGATGACTTTTTTAAAAGATTTTATTTTTAAGTAATTTCTATACCCATTGTGGGGCTTGAACTCACAATCCTGAGATCAAGAATCACATGTTTCACTGACTGAACCAGCTAGGTGCCCCAGGATTTTTTTATATTCAAAATCTTGTCATCTATGGTAGAGATAGCTTATTTTTTCCAATATATTTTGCCTTTTATTTTACTTTCTTGCCTTATTGTCTTGGCTAGAACTTTGACTATAATGTTAAATAGAAGTGGAAAGAATGGCCATCCTTGTCTTGTTCCTGATTTTAGGGATGAAAGCAATGTCTTTCACCATTAAGTATGATAGCTGTGGGGGTTTCACAGATGCCTTTTATCATATTGAGGAAATTCCCTTTTGATTCCAGTTTTTAAATTTTTAAAAATTTTAATTGTGGAAAGGTGTTAAATTTTGTCCAATGCCTTATCTATTTCTACTGAAATTATCATGTGGTTTTTGTCCTTTAATCTATTGATATGGTATATTACATAAACTTATTTTTGCATGTTAAACCAATCTTGCATTCCTGGAAAAAAATCTCAGTGGGTCTTGGCGGGTACTCCTTTCACATGCTGCTATATTGTTTCCTAGTGTTTTGTTTAGGATTTTTTGCATCAGAAATATTGATGTTCTGTCTACTGTTAAAGTGGGTTTTAGGGTGTTTCAAAATGTATGCTACTGCTTCTGCCATCTTTTGAGAATTCTCCATGTGAGCTGTCAAAAAAATTTATTATTAAAAAGATTTGTTGGGGAAAGCCCCCAAAAGAGTTGTTTTATCCAAGCTCCCCTCTTTTTTTAATTTTTTATTTTTTTAATGTTTATTTTTGAGAGAAAGAGAATGTGAGTGGGGGACGGTCAGAGAAAGAGGGGGACACAGAATCCCAAGCAAGCTCCAGGCTCTGAGCTGTCAGCACAGAGCCTGACCTGGGTCTAGAACTCACAAACTGTGAAATCATGACCTGAGCTGATGACTGATGCTTAACCGACTGAGCCACCCAGGTGCCCTGCTTCCATCTTTTGCTATTCAACAAACATTTATTGAGCACATATGGATCCATTATCAAAAAGTAAATTTATAACTTTAAACCTTTGGTCTCAAAAAAGTTAATTACAATACAAGTAGTTAAATCTGTTTTTGTGTTTAGAAGATCTAACCTCAATCCCACATGTAGCGGCTCTCGTTGTATGTCAGTGTAAGACCTGATGATTTTATTTTCATTCAGTCTTAGTTTAGTTTGTTTTGTGAAACAGAATGATGCAGCTTTGGAAAAATCAACGGCTCTGGAAAAATCTATCAGCGCTTTTGCTACAAATGTCAGCTTCTATTTGCATCGTTCTTTATTGTTCTGGTTGTTCCTGCTTGTTAAGCAAATTCTGTCAAAGAAAATAAGTTAAGTAATAACTAGGAAATAATAGGGCCCGAACTGAACCTGTTCATGTACTAAAAGTACTCAGAGAATATCAGGTAATACCAACCACTGATTTTAAAGACATTTTTATTGAGCAAAAATTTTCTTTGTAAGGACTACTTAGCCTTGAAATAGGTTTCCTAAAATATTGTCAAGGGAAAATTACTTTAGTTTATCTTTTATGTAGAGATAATACATCTGGTGTTTACTTGGATTATATAGTTGATAAGCAATTTTACACAGAAAATAAAATTTTAAAAAGTGAAGGCTTCCTGGTGGACAGAGTATTTCTAAAAATTTGTGTTTCTACATGTGGGGAACACTTGTACCTCTAGTTCCTGACAAAGTCTGTCAACATGTTTCATGTATGTTTACCGCTATTTGCCAGAAACCTAACTAAGTAAAATTTCCACCCTGTGTATTAGTAATAGGGGTTGTGCTTGAAACTCTACTTTGGGGAGGATTTCTTATTATGTAAGTTTCAACACAGCGGAATGACTTCTCTTAAAAAAGAAAAAAAGTATACTCATTCCAGCTCCTCAGTTTTCCTTCTCTTAAAGTAACATTTATCCTTAACTTTTTGGTGTCGTTTGGAAAAGTAATACAGACGTGATGTAGAAAACGGGGCAAATTCAGTAAAGCATATAAACATGTTGATCCCATCGTCCAGATGACAGCTATGAACACTTTTCTTCAAACGATAATACAACGTCGTGAACTGTTCTGTAAACCGCTTTTTTCCCTTCGTCTGTTATTTTCAACTTTTTTTTCAGAGACTAGTGTCCACCCTTTCCCCACGGGCGGTGGGGTCGTTCGCAGCCCCAGCCTGGCGATCTTATTTCTCGCCTCCACACACCCCAGTACTGCAGTTAGCAACCTGGGCTACAGGGCAGCCGCCGGGCCAGCGGCGGCCGGGTCCCTTTAAGAGGCAGGCGCCAGGGGCGGTCCCCGCGCGGATTGGCCGAGCGCGGGGCCACGTGGCGGTCCTGGCAGCCGTCGCTGTGGCCCTGCTCTGGAGCCTGCCGCGGAGCTGCCGCGGGGTCCCTGCAAAGGGGCGCGGGCTGACAGATGTGCGTGAGGAGGTGCCTGGTGGGCCTTACCTTTAGTACCTGCTACCTAGCTTCTTACCTCACGAACAAGGTGAGGGGGGCGGCCGCGGGGTGGCGGTGGTGGCACGTGGCAGCTCGGAGTGCCCACACCGTCCGTGGAACAGATGCAGCCTCCAGCCTTCTACCGGATTTTTCCTGATGGTAGTGGAGAGGAAGCCGACTCTGTGGAATGCTCCTTTAGAAATAGGATTCGCTGAACTCTACTGGCCCTGTTTCCCGTCCTGTAAAGCATCCTTTACATTTCCTGGGACACCGTTTTTTATTTTTAAAATTAATTAATTAATTTTAATATTTGCTTATTTTTGAGAGAGAGTGCGCAAGCAGGGGGACACCAACTTTCTTGATTGGCGAATTCCCAGGAACTTAATTTTGGGTTGTGCATACTACTTTTTGGGGGAAAGAAAGCAATTGGCTCTTATTCTCTCACGGATGGAAGGGTAGAAGCAATCTGACATAATCTGCCTTCTTTTGTGAAACACGCCTCTGCCCTAGAAACCCATAAGGTTCCAGAAGCTTTTTTTTTTTTTTTAAGTTTTATTTAATAATCTCTACACCCAACATGGGACTCAACTCACTACCCTGAGCTCTAGAGTCAAAGTTCTTCCAACTGAGCCAGACAGCCGCCCCGCCCCTGGCTTTTAAATCGAAGAGATTTATCCATTTCTACATCCATTTCTTCCTCACATCACCGAGGGCAGAGAGAGAGGGAGACAGAATCTGAAGCAAGCTCCAGGTTCTGAGCCATCAGCACAGACAGAGCCTAATGTGGGGCTTGAACTCTGAACCCTGAGATCATGACATGAGCCAAAGTGGGAGGCTTAGCCAACTCAGCCACCCAGGTGCCCCTGCCAATCCTTTTTAAAATGTCTCCATCCCAGACATTTCCACTCTATCCAAGAGTTTTTTTGTGTGTGTGTGGAATTGTTTTTGAGAATAAGATATAGTTAATTTTATTTAAAGTAGTGTCATGAAACTCTTTTTTATGAAAAGCCATAAAAGCAGTGGTGCCATGTTTTTGTTTTGTTAGGAGGGAGAAGCTGGCCTTGGATTAGGTGCCATGCAGGGAAATGTTAGACCTTTGTGGGCCAGAGTGGGGCATCCCCTCCTGTGGTAGATGTTGGGCTGGATACCAAGACAAAGTGGTGACACTAGGCCCAGAACCACCTTCCCCGACAGTAGGGTCTCCAGTGCCCACCCCCCTCAAAACCCAAGCCCCTCTTGCTCTCTGGAAAAGGATTATTAACAAATAGCATTTTCCTTATACCTTCTCTCTTAATGTGAGGACTGTCTTCAGAATATTCAGACAATTCACCAGAACCCTGTCAGAATCCTTCCTCCTGTCCAGTTGATTTTTAGTTCCTGTGATGGGCCTTCGAAGAGCCATTAATACTGCCTTCCTGGGAGACAGGGATGGGTTTGCATTCTGGCTTCATTTAACTTGGTCTTTGGGACTTAAATTTCTCTAAACCTAAGTTTTTTAACCTTTAAGATAGGATTAACAAGTCCTTTTCAAAGGTCATTCATTCTGAGAATTAATCAAAAGGTGTTAGTGAGTTGGCTGGCCAAGTGCCCAATATCATGGTAAGTAAGGTAAGCGGTAATTACTCTAGAAAAAAAGGAAGGAAGGAAAGATAGTCTTTTGCCTATGGTGCATCACAGTAACAGTAACAGATTTGTTTTTTCCTCCTGGAAAGCTAAACTAAAAGATTTATTTGAGCGCCTTTTCCAGAATATGTGAATTTGTGAAATCATGGCCTTTTTGTTCAACTCTTCTAATTTGTCTAGTTAGCGTAATGAACATATTGAGAATATGACCAAAATGACCTTCCTTTTATTTCTATATAACCATCAGAAGGGGAAGCGTGACAAGCCTTCGTGAAAACCCAGGAGCCAGGCATTGGTTAAAAAAAAGATTATCTCAGCCTAACAATCCAGTGGGCAGATAACACTTAATTCACAGAAATGTATACCCCCTCTGGATGCACATTCGTACACGTGGCATTATTGTTATATTTATTGGGGTCCCTCACCATTTTATAATCAATGTTATAAAGATAGAGTGCCCTCTATGTGTATCATGCCTCAAGGTGCTAGATAAACAGAAACCAAAGTGTCTTGTCCCTAGCAATATTTAATCCGAGTAATAAAAATTGTAGATTCCCAAACAGTAAATCTTTTTCCATTTTCCATCATGGTTTGGAGTGCTTTGGTTTAGGGCTTTTGGGAATGCCAGAGTAGATGGAAAGCAGAAGAGTAACAGCAGGGCAGAGAGAAGGGGAGGTGAGGGGATTGTACAGAGGGGATAGAATGGAGTCAAGAGTAGCTGCCAGCAGATGTGAGGCCCAGGTAAGGTGGACAGGTGGTCTTTCGTAATGGGAAAATGGTAGGGAGTATGTAACTCTTGGATGATGCCATTGTTTCAAATAGGACAATTGTGCTTCTTTCTGGCAGCCATGACAGGTTGGCTTGGACCGAGTGAGAAAGGAACTGTGCAGTGAGCCCCCCAGCAGATAGTCTCTGCCAAATGATTGTTCTTTTGAATTAATGAACATTATTTTGTGCTTACAGATAGGATTTACTCTTCCAGTTTTTAGAAGACTCTATGCTATTTTTTAAAAATGTTTATTTATTTTTGAAAGAGAGCAAAAGAGAGAGAGAGAGAGAAAACGACTCGGGGAGAGGCAAAGAGAGAGCGAGAGCAGAAGATCCGGAGGAGGCTTTGCGCTGAGAGCGGCGAGCCTGATGCAGGGCTTGAGCCAATGAACCCTGAGACCATGACCTGAAATGAAGTCAGGCATTTAACTGACTAAGCCATCCAGGTGCCCCTATGCTAATTTAAAAATTTGTCTTATTTCTCAGTGTAGTTATCTCCTCGAACTATTTCCCTCTGTATTTACAAAAAAGAAAATCCATTGAAAAAACTCTTGTCTATTTTAGGCTCAGCCCTTCTAGTGTTAGAAGAAGGGTTGATTTCAGTTTGAACAGCAGGTGTTTTGGCGCTCCTGACCCCGTCTGAGTGGCGTGTTCCCCCAGCGTCCCGGAGGTCCTGGCAGTAACCAGGCTAAGGGCCCAGGCAGCCACTGGCCCTTCTTCCCCTCACAGCTATTCAGCTTTCAGCCTGGGGACAAAGTCCACATCTGTTTTCCTTTCAAAGGCCACCATATTGCTCCTTGTTTTCCAGGAGAAGCGCTCACTGCTGTTCCGCCAAATAGCCTTTTGTGCTGAGCAACCCTGTTCGGTGGCTTGAGGGACTGCTGAAAGAATGCATATCAGGACTTAGATTCCAGTTGTCAGACATTTCCTTTTTTGCTGTTCTCACTCTTGTTTAGCAAGGTGAGGTAAGAGCTTCAGCATTTTCTATCTCCTTCCAGGATGTAGGACAAAGCCCAGCATACAATAAACTAAATAAATATTTACTATCTTTGAGAGGGCTGTTAAGGGTGATAGAGCACAGCGCCCAGATGCTTTCTTATTAATCCTTTCTCTGTTTTAGGATGAAAATATCAGGGCAAAGCGGGGAGGAGCTCATTGATCTATGTGAATAAACAGACTTGGGGAAAGAGCACAGGCGATTAGCTGTAATTGTTAGATTTAGGCACTCATACTAGGAGGCCTGTGTATAGGTTAATTCATGGGAAAAAAATAGGTATGTAAATTTGCCTAATACCAGTCCACTCTATTTTTACATCATGTGAAGAATCAGTAGAGTCCTTGCCTAAAGCCTTCAATGGTTTTTAAACTTTACAAAAAGTTTTAGCATTCAACAGTAGGAAAAATAGGAAAAGATACCCAGAAAGATAAAAACACAACCCCCTCATTCATAAAGTGTTATAAAAGATATAAGAGAAAAAGAAGTTGGCCTTAGACGAGTTGGTTTTAAAAAAAAAAATCCTTAGGGGCACCTGGGTGGCTTAAGCGTTTGGCTTCGGCTCATGTCACAATCTCATGGTTCATGGGTTCGAGCCCCGCGTCAGGCTCGGTGCTGACAGCTAGCTCAGAGCCTGGAGCCTGCTTCGGATTCTGTATCTCCCTCTTTCTCTGACCCTCCCCGGCTCACACTGTCTCTCTCTGTCTCTCAAAAAATAAATAAAAAACATTAAAAAAAATAAAATTAAAAAATTTAAAAAAATCCTTAAAATGCTAAAAAACAGGAAATTATGATGCTAAGTAGTATTAGTTAAAAAACAAAAAACAAAAAAAACCCCTTTAGAATGCAAAAACCAAATGCCCCCAAATGGAAGGAAAACAAAGGAAATAAACACTAGGATGTGGTTCTTGCTTGAAGAGAAACAATGATGGGGGTTGGATTTTTAGGTAAATCGGACAGTGAAGTGGGTTTCCTGAGAAAAGAGTGCATCCATGTGTACGTCCATGGGTTTGTCTGGTTTTCTCGAATGGCGGCAGTTCCAACCGGACACCCCTGGGGCTGGGGACGATGCTGGGTGGTTGGGCACCTACAGCACCAGGCCCAGCTGCTGTGTGGCCCGATTTGCTGGTGATACCAGTTCTGTTCCTCGCCCAGAGGTGGTTAGGCTTCTGGCGACCCTGGGGAAAAACAGACTCACTCTTTTTTAGTGTGACTTGGAAGGTCTTTGTTTTCCCCCCCATGTGTGATTTTTGGGGAAAGGATAAAAAGCCTTTTTGAAACTTGCATGTGCTTATATTTTTTCAATAAGGATTTCTTTGATTATGCAGTCTAGCAATTCTCTATAATTTGAAAATCTCCATTAATCTGCTATTTGTTTTTCAGTATGTCCTGTCTGTCTTGAAATTTACCTACCCTACGTTATTCCAAGGGTGAGTATCTCATGCTCTTTATACATATATGTGGGACATGTCCAACCAGCATCACTAAGTGTTGTTTAAAATATTTTTAATGACTGCCCAGCTTTTTTTTAATCAAATAGACATACTGTACTTTTTATAGCCATTCTATTAGTGGGCATTAAATTGTGTCCCATTTTGGGGGCATAAAAACAATGTCATCAGACATGTTTTTGTATTCAAGTTTGTCACATTTCTAACTATTTCTCTGGGATAGAGTCCTATATAAGAAATTTGGGTTAAAGAATATGAACTTCTTAAGTATTCCTCTTGAATGTTAAGTTCTTTTCCAGAAATGTTTTACCAGTTTACATCGTCACCCATCCTGTATGTGGAAGTTTCTATAATAAGGAACTCAAGCCATGACTCTTTATTTCCTCTCTCTGCTGACATCATGAGCCCCAACTGGTCTCACATTGTTTCTTGTCATTTCTTAGATTATTCACCAAGTTGGACAGTTTTCTTGTCCACTTATATCCCTTTTATCAGTGAATTACCTGTTTGTGCCTTTATTTTTATTGGAGTTTTAATATTTTTCTTCTTATTTTAATGACTTTTTTATATTTGAAGAATGCCAACCCTTTGTCCATCATGTTTATTGAAAATTTCTCTTTTTGCTATTTGTTTGTCCTTTGACTTTTTATTTTGTTCATATTTTTGATTATTCAAATATATTTTAAGTGACATCACGGAGAATTTATTGCTTAAACATAGGAATGAAGTGACAGAGAGAGCTACAGGTAAATCTAGCATGCGGTCTTGTGATCGGAGGATGCATTGGTAGAAAGAACATAGAAGGAAAAAACGGTCAGTAGTCGAGATGTTGCAGAAGCAGCGCCGAGTGGTCTGGCATTCACATTTCCTTTCCCACCTCCTCCCCACTCCAGCTTTTTTAAAAAAATTGTTTTATTTTTATATAGACAAATATATTAATGATTGTGATTGGTACCATTACTTTCATGTTTATTCTTCTCCATCACAAGCATTAAAGCTTTATTGAATTCTTGATCATTGCCCATTTATTTAAATGTGTGGTACTATGTGAAGAAATCTTCAGTGCCCTAGGTTCATTTATTCTAGCTCTATTTTTTAAAGTAATCTCTATGCCCAAAATGGGGCTCAAACTCCCAGCCCCAAGACCAAGAGCTGCACGCTTAACCGGCTGAGCCACCCAGGCACCCCTAATTATAATTTCTTTTAAACATTTATTTATTTTTGAGAGACAGACAGAGCATGAGAAGGGTAAGGGCAGAGAGAGAGAAAGACACAGAATCTGAAGCAGGCTCCAGGCTCTGAGCTGTCAGCACAGAGCTGGACGCAGGGCTCAACCCCATAAACGGTGAGATCATGACCCGAGCTGAAGTCAGACAGTTAACTGACCAAGCCACTCAGGTGCCTCTAAATTGTTTTAATTATTATAGCATTTGAATGTGTCATAGAGCATACCATCCCTCTTTTTCCTCCCTTCATTCCTTTTTCCTTTTTTAATATTACACAAATGCAAAAAAAAAAAAAGGTGGAGGTTGTGATCTCTGTGAGACAAGGTTCAGGACAAAAGTCACTCAGCAAACAAAGAAAGCTGTGCTATAATGCTAAAGCATGCAGTTAAAATGAAAATTAAAACACATTATAATGCTGGAGCATGTAGTTCAAAACAAAAATAAAGAAGTGATGAATATCTACCAGCCAAATAATAGGGCTTCATTATTTGTCAAACAGAAACTGCAGGAATGCTAGGGATATATAGAAACACTCAAGTAACAGGAGACAAAGTTACAATTTTTCCAGGACAGTGCAACTAGACCAACAAAAAAATGTATATCTGTATAAAAAAGTTATATAGTCAAACAAAAAATGTGTACCTATATAAAAAAGGCATATAGTATTTTATATATAAAAAAAGTATACCTTCTTCTCAAATGCCCATGGAATAGTCACTATGAATAAAACAGCAATAATTTCCCCAAAAAGGCAATAATGCAATCTTAGTGCCCTGAAACTAGATTTTACTATCAAACCCCCAAATCCCTATTTACAAATGACTTTTGAACATATAAAAAGATACTCTTCACTTGTAAGAAAAATATAATTAAGAACAATATTGAAAAATCTTTACCTGTATGATTTGCCAAAGAAAATTTCAAAATTTGGTAACAGCCCTGGTGAAGATGTAGAAAGCAGGGGCTCTCATACGTTGATGATGAGTGGCGCGTGGATACGGTAACTGTGAGTGGCGCTTTGGCGGTTTGTAACCACATTGCAACACTTTGAATCCCTCAATTCAGCCATTCCACTTCCAGGAGTTTACCTGAGAGGCTTACTTGCATGCATGTAAATGAAATATGTGCTGAGACATACATGTGAAACATTGCAGCTCTGTGACACCAAACGTTTATATTTATTTTTTACTTTTATTATTTATTTATTTTTTACTTTTATTTTTAAAATTGTGTTTATTTTGGGGCACCTGGGTGGCTCAGTTGGTTAAGCGGCCAACTTCAACTCAGGTCATGATCTCACAGTTTGTGGGTTTGAGTCCCGTGTCGGGCTCTGTGCTGACAGCTCAGAGCCTGGAGCCTGCTTCCGGTTCTGTGTCTCCCTCTCTCTCTGCCCTCCCACTCTCATGCGCTGTGTGTCTCTCTCTCTCTCAAAACTAAATAAAATGTTAAAAATATGTTTTAAATTGTGTTTATTTCGAGAAAGAGAGAGAGACAGAGTTTAAGAGTAGAGGGGCGGGGCACCTGGGGGGCTCAGTCTGTTAAGCCTCCGACTTCGGCTCAGGTCATGATCTCACATTTGTGGGTTCGAGTCCCACGTTGGGCTCTGTGCTGACAGCTCAGAGCCTGGAGCGTGCTTCCAGTTCTGTGTCTCCCTCTCTCTCTGCCCCTCCCTGCTCATGCTCTGTCTCTCTCTGTCTCAAAAATAAATAAAACATTTTAAAAAAATAAAAAAAAAAAGAGTTGAAGAGGGGCAGAGAGAGAGGGAGAGAGAGAATCCCAAGCAGGCCCTGCACTGCCAGCACAGAGCCCGATGTGGGGCTTGAACCCATGAACGGTGAAATCATGACCCAAGCCGAAATCAAGAGTTGGACATTTAACCAACTGAGCCACCCAGGCATCTCTATACAGAACCAATTATGTAAGTTATATTATATCCTTAATGGAATACTATTCAAATGTCAAAAAATAATAGAAAATTGTTGGGTATTGAAGTGAAAAGATTCTCAAGTTACATTTAATGGGGGACAAAAGCAAGTCTGTAAAAACTACAGTACAATACCGTGGTGTAGAAACGTGTGTGTATGTTTTCCTTATTTAAAAAAGGGTGAAGGGGCACCTGAGTGGCTCCCTCAGTTAAGTGCTGGACTCTTAATTTTGGCTCAGGTCATGCTTGAGCTTGTGGGGTGGAGCCCTGTGTGGTCTCCACGCTGAGTGTGGAATCTGCTTAAGATTCTCTCTTTCTCTCTCTCTCTCTCCCTCTGTCCTTCTTCCCTGCTCATGTTCTCTCTTCTAAAATAAATAAAAATTTTTTAAAAAATTAAAAAGATGAAGAAACTACTAAGAGTGGTCACCCATAGGAAAAAGTGGAAACTGCAGACAGAGGACAGAAAGGGAAAAAGACTTTTGAACACTTCCTTTTTTATACTTTTGGATTTTGGATTTTTATAGTTTCACCAATGTATTACTTCAGGTGACCTTTAGAATTCCTTTGTCAAGTTCCTCCCTAATATTTCAGAGCAAAACTTTAGAAACACTGTTGATTACATCCACAATAGTCTCCCCCTTATCTCCGGTTTCGCTTTCTGCAGTTTCAGTTACCCTGGGCCAGTGCAGATCCTTCTCTGATGTAGAGTCAGAAGGTAAATAGTCGTCTGAGGCCACGTCGCAATGCCTACGTCGTCCACCTCACTTCACCTCTACAGCTAGGCATTCGTCACCGCACAGCATCACTAGAAGAAGGGAGAATACAGCTAGTTTGAGAGAGAGAGGCCACATTCACAGAACTTTTATTACAGTTCTGTTATTGGTTAAGATTGCCAATCTCCTCCTGTGCCTGATTTATAAGTTAAATTTTGTCATAGGTATGTACGTCTAGGAAAAACATAGTATGTATATGGTTCAGTGCTCCCTGCCGGTTTCAGGGGTCCACTGGGGGTCTTAGAACACACACCCCCATTGGTGAGGGGGGACCACTGTATTTCAGTCAGAGCTGGGATGTTGTTTTCTCTGTTGGTGAATAGGAATCGTGTTCTGGGCCTGATGGGCTTGCTGTTCTCTCCAGGTGGAGATACTTAGGGAACTTCAGTAAGAAAGGAGGAGCTCTCCGTCTGCATTGTCTTTTCCTCTGCATATCTGGGGGTCAGTCAGACGGAATGCACCTCCTCCAGCCTATTGTAAGGTCTACAAATGGAAGAGTTTTTCTAAAATCTATTTTGTCCCTGGAGAACCCCCAACGCCTCGAACAATGCCTGGCCCGTGGGAGGTACATGGTAGGGTAGAGTAACTCATTCTACAAATCCTTACTGGGTTCACACTATGTGCCAGCACTGTTTTAGAGACTTGGGATACATCACTGGAGTAAACAAAGATCCCTGCCCTGTGGAGCTTTCTTTTCTTTCCTGCCTGCCCCTTAAATGTACTTGCAGTGAATGGTAGCCTCTATCCAGAAACCTGTGAGTTATTCTTGATTCCTTTGTCTCCTTTATCCCCAATAGCAAGTTAACCACCAAGACCTCCTAAACATCTTCCGAATCTGTCCCACCTTCTTCATCCAAATTGCGCCCCTCCCCCACTGTCGTCTCTCAAATGAGTATTGACATTTTGAGCTGGGTAATTCGTTTTTATGGGGGCTGGTCCTGCACACTGTAGGATGTTCAGTCCCTGGGTACAACTCACCAGATGGCAGTTAGCAACCCTTCTTTCCCCCACCTGCCTTGTGACAACCAAAAATGCCTCTAGATATTGCCAAGTGTCCCCTCGGGAAGAGCCGTACAGTTGAGTGCCACTGCTCCAGGTCACAGTGTTGAAGGGCATGACCCGTATCTGTCTGCTCTGCTTGGCTGGGTCAGTGAAGGTTTCACAAAGGAGGCATAGAAACTAGATCTTACAGGGTTAATGGGTGTTCACCAACACACAGGGAGGTGGGAGAACACGATGGGTCAAGAGGGCAGCACGTGGAGGCTCCAAGAAGTGTAAAGTGACCTGGCACGTTCCCGAGGCCGTCAGCTTTGTAATTGCTTCCGTGGTGAAGTGTCTCAAGTCTTAACAAAAAATAAGGTTTTGAACTCTATGAATGATTCACCTAAAATAAAACAATTAGAGTGAAACAGGGTGAAGTTGTTGCCCCTAGCACTCTCTCACTCATTTTGAAGTTTGCTGTGCTTTGGGGAGGGGCAGGGTGGGGAGAGAGAATCCCAAGCAGGCTCCACACTGTCAGCGCATAGCTTGATGCAGGGTTCGAACCCATGGACTGTGAGATCACAACCTGAGCCAAAGCAGGTTTAATCATCTGAGCCACCCAGGTACCCCTGTACTTTGCATGCAGAGGAAGAATGTCTCCTGTGATCCCAAGTGGGTTATGGCAGAAAAGAGGCTGGGAACTGCAGCTGTCCACCTGGGAAGGATCAATCAACTGATTTGTTTTTGTGGGTTTTTTTTTTTTTTTTGTCTTTTTGAGAGAGAGAGCGCATGCGCGCACCAGGAGCAGAGAGAAAGAGAGAGAGAATCCCAGGAGGGGGCGGGGAGGGGGTGTTCCAAAGCAGGACTTGTGTTTTTACCCCAACAAACTGGTGCTCACCCAAAGAGGAGCTTGTGTTTACCCAAAGCAGGGCTCGAGCTCACCTGATGTGGGACTCAATCTCATGAACCATGAGATCATGACCTGAGCCAAAGTCAGATGCTTAATGACTGAGCCACCAAGGCACTCTTGTTTTTCTTTGTGTGTGTGTGTGTGTGGGGGGGTGTTTAAGAAATGATGCCTTTTTATTTTATTTTAAATGTTTATTTTCAGAGGACCATGGGGGAGGGGAAGGGGGAAATAGGGAGAGGGAGGGAGGCAAATCATGAGAGACTCTTGAATACTGAAAACAAACTGAGGGCTGAAGGGGGAGGGGGGATGGGGAAGGGAGATGATGGGCATGGAGGAGGGCAATTGTGGGAATGAGCACTGGGTGTTTTATGGAAACCAACTTGACAATAAACTATAAATAAATAAATAACTCTTAAAGGAAAAAATATAAATGTTTATTTTTGAGAGAGAAAGTGGGGGAGGGGCAGAGAGAGGGGGACAGAGGATCTGAAGCAGGCTCAGAGCCCCATGCAGGACTAGAACTCAAAAACAGTGAGATCATGACCTGAGCCAAAGTTGGATGCTTGAATGACTGAGCCACCTAGGTGCCCGAAGTCAAATATTTTTAAAACAAGCAAGTGGCAAAATGAAGTTTGCATTCTAGAACAAGCCCTTTGGCTGCAGGTAGAGAATGGATATCATGAGGCCATCCCAGGGATAGGGACACCAGTTTGGGGACCAATACTGGAGTTTAGGTGTGCCACGATGGGAGCCTGCGTTAGGCACAGGCAGAAGAGATGGGGAGGAGAAAGTTTGGCACTCTAGAACCGTTATGGGCTTATGTTCAATAGGCTTTTGTGAGCAGATGGGGGAGGTGACTAGAGAAGAGCAGGGATGACATCTAGGCTCTGGTTTGGCTGAATAGGAATAGAGGAAGACAATCAGGATGACGAAGGGAAGTTCAGGGTAATGTTTTAGTCAAGTTATCATTGGGAACTTGTGGTGTGTCAGGGTGGTGGTATCCGAGTGGGCATAGGGATTTGGAAATCATCAGTGCAAGGACGATGGGAGAAGTGAGGACTGTGGGTGAGAATGTTCAGGAAAAGTCTAGAATAAGAAGAGAAGACTATCAGTGTTAGCACTGAATGGTGCAGCTGGACTCGAGAATAATGCAGGTTGGGAAGGAGGGGTGTGGGGTGCTAGTTAGGAGAGACTGGGAGAAAGAGTTGCAGGAAGGCTCGGATGTGTCTATTTGTGTCAGCCAGGGGTCTGCCAGGGCTGGGTGGCTTCTGAGACCGTGGCACTCTCTTCAATTCACCTTGGCCTTTATCCTTTTCAGGTGGCAGACGTTAATTGGTGGACTTCTGCTTCATATGTCATGGAAACTGGGCTGGGCTGAGATCAACAGCAGTTCAAGGTAGAACAACATCTTCTGATGATGTTTGATTCATGATTCATACCCTGCATTCCCTTCACATTACTTCATCTCTTCTGGTGTTAAACTGGGGAACACTGATGTTTGAGTTCCTTGATCTCGTAGTTCCCTTTGAACCTTGAGATTTTAATGCTTTTATAATCACACAGAACCGGGGTGCCTGGGTGGCTCGGTTGAGCAGCTGACTTCAGTTAGGGTCATGATCTCATGATTCATGAGTTTGAGCCCTGTGTCGGGCTCTGCTGACAGCTAGCTCAGAGCCTGGAGCCTGCTTCAGATTCTGTGTCTCCCTCTCTCTCTGACCCTCCCCTGCTCATGCTCTGTCTCTCTGTCTTTCAAAATTAAATAAACATTTAAAAAATTTATAATCACATAGAACTGAAGGGGTGTTTTCCTGCTTAGTGATGTTACTAATATAATAATAAAATTAATCAAGATACATAACTTATAACACTATTGGGCTTTGTTTTATACCATAGAAGCATAATTAATGCGTTTTTATTTATTTAGTAAAAATTTTTTTAACATTTATTCACTTACAAACAACAGAGAGAGCGTGGGTGGGAGAGGGGCAGAGAGAGAGGGAGACCCAGAATCTGAAGCAGGCTTCAGGCTCTGAGCCCTCAGCACAGAGACTTATGTGGGACTTGAACTCACAAACCATAAGATCATGACTTGAGCCGAAGTCGGACACTTAACTAACTGAGCCACCCCGGTGCTCTGATGATTGAGTTTTTAAATCAACTTAAAATTTTTGTAAGTTTTTAATTTTGAAATTACTGCTTTACAGAAGAGTTTGAAATAGTATAAATAATTTCCTTATCCTTTACACATATTCCTCATTATTTTACTTTGCTTCTCCTATTATTTTCTCTTGACATTTATGTGTGTGTGTGTACATATATATATGTATATGTATATGTGTATGTGTATTATGTATATATATTCATATACATATATACTAAATATATATATGAATTTTTTTCTGAACTATATGAGAGTAAGTTGCAGATTTGAGAGTAAAATGACTTCTAAATTCATAAGTGTGTATTTTCTTTTTTTAAAAAAATTTTTAAATGCTTTTTATTTATTTTTGAGAGACAGAGAGAGAGAATGCAAGCAGGGGCGGGTCAGAGAGAGAAGGAGACACAGAATTTGAATCAGGCTCCAGGCTCTGAGCTAGCTGTCAGCACAGAGCCTGACCCGGGGCTCAAACCCACAAACTGTGAGATCATAAGCTGAAGCTGGACGCTTAACTGACTAAGCCACCCAGGTGCCCCTCATAAGTGTGTATTTTCTAAGAGGAAGAACATTTTCTTAACTTCACTATAGCACAGTAATCAAAATGAGGAAATTAATATTGATGCAATACTTTTATCTCATCTACTGATCGAATTCATATTTTCCAATTTTCTCAGTAATATCCTTTATAACGTACCCCTTCCCCCCTGCCAAATTCTGATCCAAGGTGGACCTTGTATGTACAGATCACATATTATATTATAATAGTTGTTATGAATCTCTTAAGACAACTTGTCAAATACATTTAAAAGAAATCTCAAAAACCATGACATTTTCCAGCCAAAATTATAATCTGAATTGGCTATCCACTCCTGCCTCACCTAGATAAATTCTTATGATTCTTCCAGAACACCATGCCTCACCTGAAATGATGCACAGAATGAAAAGCAAATGAAGTCAAAGTTTATATAGACAAGGCAGACAGCCCTACTGAATGATAAGTCAGGTCATTCACCTGTATAACATCTTTATCTTTTTTTTTAAATTTTTAATGTTTTTATTTTATTTTTGAGAGAGAGAGAGAGACAGTGTGAGCAGGGGAGGGTCAGAGAGAGAAGGAGTCACAGGATCTGAAGACAGGCTCCAGGCTCTGAGCTAGCGGTCAGCACAGAGCCTGACGCGGGGCTCGAACCCATGAACTGTGAGATCATGACCTGAGCCGAAGTCGGACGCTTAACTGACTGAGCTACTCAGGCGCCCCTAACATCCTTATCTTCATAAAATGAAGATAATTTTGAAGATACCTTTATATGTGATATTAAGCAGAGGTCTTACTTTATACTCCATTGTTATGGTAGATGGTTCAGTGAGAACTGGGTCTTCATTTAAACAAATAAGTGCCCTTGTACCCCAACGTTTATAGCAGCACTATTGACAATAGCCTAAGTATGGAAAGAGCCCACATGTCCACTGACAGACGAATAGATAAAGAAGATGTGTCATATATATATCTCATTTGCTATTCATTTATATGCACACATACAAATATATCTGTATACATGTATATCATTTGCTCTTCATTTATATATATACATACATATATATGTATACACACACACACACACACACACACACACACACAAAATGGAATATTACTTAGTGATCAAAAAGAATGAAATCTTGCCATTTGCAACAATGTGGATGGAACTAGAGTATATTATGCTAAGCAAAATAAGTCAGAGAAAGACAAATGCCATATGATTTCACTCATATATGGAATTTAAGATACAAAACAGATGAACATAAGGGAAGGGAAGCAAAAGTAAGATGAAAACAGGGAGACAAACCATAGGACTCTTAAATGCAGAGAACAGACTGAAGGTTGCCAGCAGGGTGTGTGTGTGGGGGAGGGCTAAATGGGCAAGGGGCATTAAAGAGGACACTTGTTGGGATGAGCACTGGTTGTTACATGTAAGTGATGAGTCACTGAATTCTATTCCTGAACTCATTATTATACTATATGTTAACTAACTTGGATTTAAATTTTAAAAAATTAATTAAAAAAATAAATACGTGGCCTGAATTCACAAGGCCTGTGATAGTTCTAATATTCAGTTAAACAGTGAAGCATGTTGATTCCAAATGGTTCCATTCATTCCTCCACAGAGGCAAGAGATCGGTCTAGAATGCAGGTACTGACTGTCAGATTGTGGACTGGGGTCCACTGGTGCTCATCGACACGGCTCCTCTCCTCTGTTTACCGTGTCCCTGACTATAATTATCTTGTAATTTCTGATGTGAATGATTTACTTCATAATAGTCTTTTAAACATTACTTTAGCCCTGTTTCCGTAAAAGCTAAGCCATTGGTTCACACTTTAAAACTTCTTTGTGAAAAAATATACATAATATACATTTTACCATTTTAAACCATTTTTAAGTGTACAATCCAGTGGCATTAAGTGAATTCACAATGTTGTGCAACCATGACCACCATCTATTTCCAGAACTTTGCCATCATCCCAAACAGAACAAACAGTGACTCCCCATTCTGCCCTCCCTCCTTCCTGCCCCTGGTAACCACCGTTCTATTTTCCATCTCTATGAATTTACCTATTCTGGATACCTCACTTAAGTGGAATCATACAGTATTTGTCCTTTTGTGACTGGTTATTTCACTTAACATGTCCTCAGAATTGTTGCATGTGTCAGAATCTTCTTCCTCTTTAAGGCTGAATAATATTCCATTGTATGTGTACCACAATTTGCTTATCCATTCATTTGTTGATGGAGTTCTTCATACTTCTGCCTTTTGGGGGAGGGGAAGGAGGAATGACTCGTAGAGTTGGATAAAGTCCAAGACACTCAAGGTTCATTCCCTGGAAGAAGTGATCCTCCAAGAGTAGAAATTTGAGACGCATGAGACACCGTTGTCCTTTGAGCTTGTGTGATGCTGGGTTCTATCCATTGCAGATCTGTTGGCATGTCCCCTTTCAGTCCCCCTGCTAAATTCCAAGAGGACTTTTCACTTCTATCTCCTGGACTTCCTTAGATGGCTTCACAGCCTTACACGGGATGTCAGCTTGGCTAAGCTCCTTCTCAAAGATCCTAGTGTCCTAGTGGATCTTGTGATTAATAACTGCCAGCAGAGTGTAGCACTTCCATTTCCCACAGATCCTCAGCAAAGGGGAGTTGTCAGATGGCTAGCATCAAGGACCCAGCACCAGTGTTCCTTTGTTCATGCCCAGGCTGGGTTTGTGTTTGCCATGGTTGCAGTTTCCTACTGGGCTTGACTTTCTAACTATGTCAGTAGAGAACTGAAGCTTGGCTTTGCTGTGGGACGGTGCGCTTGTGTGGAGGTAGCAGAGGTTGGACTCTACTAAAAATGAAAACAGCAGCAGGTGGATGGCTTGGAGTCCCCAAGGTCATTGTAGAGTGGGGGTTGTACCAGTGGGGCTGGACAGTGGATCCCAAATCAGCATTTATTTATTTATTTATTTATTTTTAATGTTATAATTTATTTATTTATTTTTGAGACGGAGAGAGACAGAGCATGAGCAGGGACGGGCAGAGAGAGAGGGAGACACAGAATTTGAAGCAGGTTCCAGGCTCTGAGCTGTCAGCACAGAGCCTAGTGCGGGGCTCGAACCCATGAATGTGAGATCATGACCTGAGCCGAAGTCGGAGGCTTAACTGACTGAGCCACCCAGGTGCCCCTCAAATCAGTATTTAATAACATAGGCCATGAGAGCTCATTTAGACCCCTTACTGCCTGGGGCACAGCAGAATCCAAGATTACCTCTTAAAACAAGTCCCAGAACCTAGCACCCCATTTCCTACTTTGCAGAGAGGCCGCATCTGCCATGTTGGTCAGTCTCTGGCCATGTCATGACTCCGTTGAGTGATCCAGTGGAATCCGTCTCTAAGATTTTTATTCAGCAGCCAATAATCACCAAGTGTTGGATGCTTTAGAACCCTTCTGTCTGGGGAAAGATAGCACTGGCTTTCAGCCGCAAGCTTGTCCCAAATGGCAGTGATTTTTTTGCAGATGTTGAAGCCTTGTGCTACAGGCTGTGTTTCCAAAATGTGATCCAGAACACCGTGACAAGCTATTTGACAGTGAGACCATGGCACTCTTTAATGGATTCTCGAACCATTGCTTATGGAATCAGGTGTGATTTCATTGGAGACATTATGCACCATCCTCTGGTTCTTTTATGACCAGACTACACGTTTAAAGAAAAACATTTGGAAAGTAATTTTTAATGTACTTACTACTTTTTGTTCATTATATCTAAGACAGCAAATTTTTAACTCTCAAGTTTTCAGGGACGAGAAGTTCTAGGTTAATAATGTTATACCACAATGCCTTTGTGGCCAGAGATCTCTAACAGATGAAGGAGAAAGCTTCACTCCTTAATTTTCTTTCTTTTTTTTTAAATTTTTAATGTTTATTCACTATTTTTGAGAGAGAGAGAGAGAGAAAGAGAGAGAGAGACAGAGAGAGACAGAGCATGAGCAGAGGAGAGGCAGAGAGAGAGGGAGACACAGAATCTGAAGCAGGCTCCAGGCTCTGAGCTGTCAGCACAGAGGCTGATGCGGGGCTCGAATTCATGGACTGTGAGATCATGACCTGAGCCGAAGTCGGATGCTTAACTGACTGAGCCACCCAGGTGCCCTTCCACTCCTTAATTTTCCATTGAGAATCTTTGCTGGAGAACCATAAATCATTTCCTTGAGAGGGGCACCTGGGTGCCTCAGTCTGTTGAGCATCTGACTCTTGATTTCAGCTCAGCTCATAATCCCAATGTCATGGGATCCAGCCCCACATCAGGCTCCATGCTAAGTGTGGAGCCTGCTTAGGATTCTCTTCCCCTCTGCCCCTCTCCCTCACTTTGACTCTCTTTCAAATGAAAAAAATTTTTCTGGAGCATCTGGGTGGCTTAGCTAGTTAGGCATCCAACTCTTAGTTTCGGCTCAGGTCATGATTTCATAGTTTGTGGGTTTGAGTCCTGCATCTGGCTCCACACTACTTGTGTAAAACCTGCTTTGAATTCTCTCTCTCTCTCTCCTTCCTTCCCCACGCATTCTCTCTCAAAATAAATAAATGAATGTTCAAAAAAATTTCTTTCATAAAACCTCCAAATTAACTCAGTCAAGTCCCTTAAAGAAATGAAGTGAGCCAATCAATTAGGATGCTTCTTTTTATAATTATTTGTTTTTAAGTGAGATAGACTGCCTTCATCAAAGCTACTGGTGGTTGGAATTTCTCAAATATGTTTTTAATGTGTTGGCATTTCATTTTGAGTGACTCTTGTAGTTTTACGAACAGTTACCTCTGCTCACAGAAGAAAGTTAACATTCAAATTCGTGTGTTTTTTATATTTTTTCCTCCAGAGGACTGCTTTATGTATATATGTAGACATTACTTTTGGGGGATGATAAAACCAGCTTTCAAAGCATTCTCAGGAAACATGCGGAGAACCACGGTAGGGACATAATGTGAATAAAATCTGATTGATCTTGGTGTGGTGATTATGGAAATTCCCAAGAGAAGAGTCCATGAGGCCAAGGATAGTAGAGGACGGGAGGTTTTTTTCAGCTTTATTGAGGTATAACTGTCAAATAAAATTGTAAGATGTTTAAAGTGTACATTGTGGTAACATGATATATGCACACATTGTGGAAGATTCCTTCCATCTAATTAATGAACACACCCATCACCTCACTTTACTTATTTATTTAGGTGAGAACATTTAAATTCTACTCTTTTAGGAAATGTCAATGACACAGCACAGTGTTATCAACTATAGTCACCATTTTATACATTAGATTTTGAGACTTTATTTATTCATTTATTTATTTATTTTAGTTTTTCCGTTTTTTTAAAGACTCCACATATAATTCCAAATACCACACAGCATTTTTCTTTCTTGGGACAGGATTTTTGGACCGTCGAAGTTTATAGTGGCTGCAGGTCCTGCCTGTACCACCCAGGGCAGAGGAATCTACTGAGCTCCCACTTCAGTGTAGACCACACCTCATGTCACTGTCGCTGTGTGTCCATACAGTGTCTCTCAACAGCCCCGCTCTGCTTTGTGGCGTGAAAACCACTACACACCACGTAAACAGATGGGTGTGGCTGTGTGCCAATAAAACAGTGTTTTAGCAACAGGCAACAGCTGGAATATGGCCCACGGGCCTTGTTTGCAGACTGTTGTTCTGAGTTATGCTCTGTGAGAAACAGTATCATCACAGGGTTTTCAGGTTCAAGTAACATGAGGGCTGGGCTGAACTTTGTCAAGGGAATTGACCCTCTGTGAGTCAGAGGAAGAGCAAAGAATGAAGGAGGAAGGGTCTAAGAGTAGTAGGAAAGAAGGAGAATAATAAGATTCTTGGAGGACCATGTTCACCAGATATGGACCTCCTCAAATGAAATCCAGGCATCTGCTCTAAATAGGGAGTTATATACATAAAAGGTCTTATAAACTGTAAAACAAATGTTGACTTTTATAATAGTAAGATACCACTGTTTTTGGCAATGCCAATAGGCAATATGAATCCTAGTATCTTTGTGGCTTGGTACCTTTTTTTTAAGTTTATTTATTTTGGGAGAGAGAAAGAGAGAGTGCATGTGAGGGACAGAGAGAGGGGGAGAAGGGAATTCCAAACAGGCTCTGCATTGTCATGGAGCCTGATCCGGGGCTCAAACCCTCCAACCATAGGATCATGACCTAAGCTGAAATCAAGATGATCAACTGACTGAGCCACCCAGGCTTAGTAGTTTTATGTTTGGAAACTATTTTTACCTCCACTAGGTGGCAGCATAATGCAGAGAATTTGTAAGAACTCAGCTCAACGGGCCCTTCAAGCACCCACCAACAGATAAACTTCTGAGTGTTTGAGGGAGCAGATGTTCCTTCCATAATGCATGCTGTATCTGAAAAACAAGTGACTTAATGTAATTACCCTTCACCTCGATAACAACAATTTTATAATTCACAGCAACAGACTATTGTTAGCTTCTTGTAAAATGCTTTACTTATCAGGGTTCTTAGGGACAGGAGATGCACACAACAAAAAAACAAACAAGCCCAAGACTCAAACAAGACATGGTACTTGTGCTTGTAAATCATGTAAGAAGAACTATGTGTCACCGCAATTTTCAAGCCAGACCCCATGGCAAATAGTACTTTCCCCATAGGAGTTGCTGTGAGATCTGTCCCTGACACACGGACACACACACCCTCGCTGGCTCAGCACTTCCCCAGAGGGCTCGTACCACAGAGATCGACATCCTGCCAGGACCACCTCAGAATTTCATTCCATCTTGCCTCCTTTGTTGGCACATAGGACAATGAACCAATAAACCGGCACGGGAGGCTCAGATGGTGCCATCTTACAAATTATAGGTGGAGAAAGGGTGTATTAGTGGTATGCGGCTGGTTTGTTCCTAATGTGTAGGTATTTGGCTATCAGAGAATCATACAGGCTTAGGGCTGGCAGTAGAAGGTGTCTTAGCTCAGGCTGCTGTAACAAAAATACCAGAGACTGGGGGCGCCTGGGTGGCTCAGTTGGTTGGACGTCTGACTCTTGGTTTCAGCTCAGGTCATGATCTCATGGTTTCTGAGATGAAGCCCTGTGTCGGGCTCTGCCCTGACAGTGTGGCGCCTGCTTCGGATTCTCTCTCCCTCTCTCTCTCTGCCCCTCCCCCATTCGCACATGCTCTCTCTCTCAGAATAAATGAATAAACTTGAAAATACTGGGTGGCTTAACCAGTAAACATGGATTTCTCATAGTTCTGGAGGCTGGTAAGTCCAAGATCAGGACACCAGCATGGTTAGGTCTGGTGAAGACCTCTTCTTGTCTCTTTTCATCTCCTTCCATGGTGGAGAGAGAGGGAGAGAAGAAGAGAGGGAGGGGGAGAGAGAAAGAGAGAGAGAGAGAGAGAGAGAGAGAAGCAAGGTCTGTCTCTTTTCTAAGGGCTCCACCGTTATGACCTCAATTACCTCCCAAAGGACCCACCTCCAAAGTCATCACGCCACGGTCAGGATTTCAACACATGAATCTGGGGGGAACACTAGCATGTAACCCACCGCAGAGGGCTGAGTTGGCATAACCTCTCTGAAGGCAATTTTGTAACTAATTCTACACTTTGATGCATGTGCCTTTGAGCTTCTGTTCCACTTCAGGGAGTTTATCCTGATACTGCAAAAACATGAATATGAAAAGGGAATGTATTCAAGGATAACTAGTACAGCATTAGAATGGTAAAAAGAGGATTAACTTCAATGTCCAGGAATAGCCTATTATTCATTTATTAATAAATTGGCTAATTTTTTTGACACAAAAAGATGCTAAGCAGATTATAAAACAATGCGTACAGTAGGATCCCATTTTTGCTGCGGTGTTTATAAATGTGCATACGGCACTGTTTGGAAGGAGACCTAGCAAGGTATTAACAGTGGGATTGTAATTGGAATGTTGTTGTTTTTTAAAATGTTTTTTATTTATCTTTGAGAGACAGAGAAAGACAGCATGAGCAGGGAAGGGTCAGAGAGAGAGGGAGACACAGAATGTGAAGCAAGCTCCAGACTCTGAGCTGTCAGCACAGAGCTCGATATGGGGCTCAAACCCACGAGCCGTGAGATCATGACCTGAGCCAAAGCTGGATGCTTAACCGACTGAGCCACCCAGGCACCCCTGGAATGTTTTTCTTGATTTTCTGTATTTTGAAAATTTTCTAGCATGGATAAATACTACTTTTTTTTTTTAAGTTTATTTATTTTGAGAGAGAGAGAGACAAAGAACGCACTAGAGGGGCACAGAGAAAAAGAGAGAGAGAATCCCAAGCAGGCTCCACACTGCCAGCATGGAGCCTGATGTGGGGCTTGACATGAGGCTCGAACTCACAAACCGTGAGATCATGACCTGAGCCGAAACCAAGAGTGAGATGCTTAACTGACTGAGCCACCCAGGTGCCCCTAAGCACTACTTTTTAATAAGAAAACAAGATAAATTACTATAGGAAACAAAATGACTGCCTCCATGCCAAGTTTCTGAGTTCATGTCTGTTGAAGAAAACAAGGTTGTTAATGCAGTTACTTTCTGTTGTCACAGTTACAGGTTACAATACGATTGTTAGAAATGTTTATTGAATTTGAAATTGTTAAAATTATCCATTAGGGCCATTTCAAAGAGCCAAATGGTGGGGGATATTTTACTTTCATCCCTGTCCTTAAAAACCTACTAGCTGTAAGCACCAGCAAATCTGTTCAGAGCAAAGTCTCTGAAGGGCTTAAGAAAAGTGTAGGAAAAAATGTGAATTAGGCTTATACCTGGAGTTTTCTGGTGTATTTTAATGCTGTTGTTTTCCCCTTGTATCAATCTAGAGAAAGAAAGGTATATATGTATAGTTTATTTATTTATTTTTGAGAGAGAGAGAGAGAGAGAGAGAGCGCGTGTGGGCACACATGTGCTCAAGTAGGGACAGGGCAGAGAGAGAGGGAGACACAGACTCTGAAGCAGGTTGCAGGTTCCAAGCTGTCAGCACAGAGCCCGACACAGGGCTCAAATCCACAAACCATATGATCATGACCTGAGCCGAAGTCAGACTCTCAACTGATTGGGCCACTCAGGTGCCCCAAGGGAAATATTTTTTTGAAGTTACAAAAGCAATGCGTGATAATTCCTTCAGCATTTATTCGAGTGTCTAGCATGTATACCAGACATTGTTCTCAGTGCAGGGGGTGCACCATGAACAAAACAGACAGAAATCCTTGCCCTCATAGAGCTTACATTCTAGTTCAGGTAGACAGACAAGAAACAAAGGAAAATGGAAGTATATGATGTGTCAGATGGCAGTAAGTATAGAGAAAAATAAAGCTGGGTAGGGATTAGGTGTGTATGCGTGCGGGCCCGAGGGTGTTCTAGGGGGCGGGAGTTGGGGGTTGTTATTTTATAAGTAGTAGGTAAGAAGGACTCAGGGATAAGCTGACTTTTGAGCAGAGATCTGAGTATGTGAGAGGGTAGGCCCTGCAGGTGTCTGGAGGGGAAGGGTTCCGGGCAGAGGAAGCAGGAGAAGGCTCCAAGGTGCTTGGGATAGTTGATGACTAACAGCGATGCCAGAATGCAGTTTTATTCTCCCTGTAAAGGGAAACATCATCATGGAGAACTTTAAATACCTTTAAATATTGTAAAGATATGCATGTTTTTAAAGCTTCTGATAAGGAGAGCCAAGTAGTGTGTGTGTGTGTGTGTGTAACTTTTCATATGTTTATTGGCTATATTTCTTATGTGTGTGTGAGAAATATATACACATTCACACACACATGCAAATACCCCTTTTTTGCCCGCTGAGTATTTTTCTTCTGTGGAGTTGAATTTTTTCTTTTTTAGAAAAGAATTTAAAAAGTTTTTTAATGTTTATCTTTGAGAGAGCAAGTATGAGCAGGGGAGGGGCAAAGAGAGAGGGGACTGAGGCTCTGAAGCAGGCTCTGTGCTGACAAAGCCCAACGCTCTGCTCAAACTCACGAACCCGGAGATCATGACCTGCGCTCAAGTTGGACACTCAGCTGACTGAGCCACCTGGGTCCCCCGATTTTTTTGTTATTGATTTGTAAACATTCGTTATACATCAAGAATATTAAATTCCAGCCTGTTTTATATATTGTCAGTGTTTTTTCCTAAGTCGTTAATCATCTCTTGATTTTCTTTATGGTGTTTTTTTGGCCAGCACATTTTCTGTAGGTGGATCTGTCAATCTACATGAAATCCCTAATGGTCTCTGTCTTTGAAGTTATGTGTAGAAAAACCAGGAGACAGTTATTGAGTGGTGTTGTGCAATGCAATACTCCATACTTGTGTGTCCTTCCTGCCCCCACCCCGCGGTGACTTGGGTGACTGACCCCTAGACACCCTCAGCTCTAGATGACCTGACCTAGAAGAAAGGACACAGTCTAGAGAAGTGTGTGAATTTTGTCCATCCCTTGGAGCTATTGGCTAAAGTTTGTCAGCTAACTGCTGGAACATTCCTTGGGAGTGAAGAGAGCTAAGTAAAATTTCCAAAGATTTGGGTAACCATGTGCATGTTACAAGATTATATTCTTCAGTGCCCAGAACCAGGTGTGATTTCCGTCACTCATTGCTGTATCACCCTGGAAAATAATCCTCCATTGTAGCAGAGCTAATTAAGATTTTGAAATTACAGTTTCCTTTTGTCCTGAAGAAATATTAAAAAAAGATATGGCAAAAGCCCAAAAAACCACCACTTTTGTAGTTCACCTTGTCTCCACATAACCTGGAAAAGTATGGAAAACTCAGTTGCTAGGCAATTTATTTGCCCCAGGTAACTGTTGAAGGGTGTGACGTGTCCATGTTACTGTAGCAGATTAACTAACAGTCGAGCCAGAGATCCCAGTTCTGATTCCCAAAGCGGCAAGAACGAACAGTTCTTCAAAGTATGTAAGTGCATCTGTCGGCGGACTGTGCTCCCCGTGGCACGCGCGCTGAGGGACAGAGGGTGTGCGCTCACGTGACTGCCATTGTCTGTTTGCCCATTTCTCCTACTAGTGTGTACATTTGTTTTAATGTGTATTTATTTTGAGAGAGACGAAGACAGCACGAGTGGGGGAGGGGCAGAGAGAGGGGAGACAGAGAATCCCAAGAGGCTCCGCACTGTCAGCATAGAGCCCTATGTGGGGTTGAATTCACGAGTTGTGAGACCACAACCTGAGCCGAACGTTTAACTGACTGAGCCGCCTGGGTCCCCCTGCTAGTGTATAAATTAAATGAGATCACTGTTGCCAGGAATTTGAGAATAATAGGAGCGGTTAAGTTTCTGACTTCAGCTCAGGTCATGATCTCACAGTTTGTGGGTTTGAGCCCCACATCGGGCTCTCTGTTGTCAGCACAGAATCTGCTTCAGATCCTGTCTCTGTCTCTGTCTCTTTCTGTCCCTCCCCCACTCTCTCTCTTTCTTTCTCTTTCAAAAATAAATCAACATAAAACAATTAAAAAAAAGAATTTTGGAATAACAGTGAAGGACAAACTTGTGACAAAGTCTTACTGAACCTTAAGAGACTTCTATTGCTGTGGGTAATGGACCAAGGGGGGAATGGGTGTCAATTCTACTTCTGTGCAGGGACCCCTCGCCTCCTGTGCCCACTTTAACTTTGAGTTTTATCTCAAGTATCACTTCTTGGAGGCAGGTTTCTCTGTCCTCACTGAGTAGATCAGATGCCTTTATGGTATGGCATAGTTCTTTCGTCTCCTTTATAACATTCATGCATGTGATAGTTTACATTGATTTACATGAACACCTTTATGAAACTTACAGTTTATTTGGGGGATGAGAGACACATTAATAATATATGCAGAAGTTCCCTTCTCTGACTCTGATAATTAATGGGTTAATTGAAAGTCAGATAAACCAAGAAGCCATTTTTTTAATGAAACAATCTATCTTGATTTAAGATGTATAAATATGCATTAATTTGCCAGTAAGACTTTTTCTTGTTTAATTTTTTGAAGTTTATTTTTTTATCTTGAGAGAGAGAGGAGGGGGTGGGTGGGGGGAGGGAGAGAGAATCCCAAGCAGGGTCTGGACTGTCGGCGCGGAGCCCAACGCAGGGCTCGAGCTCACTAAGTGTGAGATCAGGACCTGAGCCAAAATCAAGAGTCACATGCATAACTGACCGAGGCACCCAGTGCCCCAAGACTTTTTCTTTGTGTATGGATTGTCTCTTGGTATTCCCTTAGGCTTTTCTTGCATCAACTGCACTTAACACACCCTATGATTTTCAGTGGAATGAGAGCTTTGATACTTTGAAACGACATGACTGCAGAATTCTTCTTCTTTGCAATTTTTAATTATTTTTCTTCCCTCCCCCCACATCCTTTCATACTTGTTTTGCCCATATCTGTTTTGGCAGCACTTTTCCCAGTGATTCATATTTATCTTTCTCGATAGCAGCTATAATTTTTTGTTGGTATGTGGGGCGGGAGGGAGGCAGCTGTCTCTGATGAGAGCTCATGAGGGCCATGGCAGGGTTAGGCCACCAGCTGCTTTGGCAGGTGTCTAAATTTCCGCCTTTGATGCATGTTGCTTTGGCGCTGTCCACCTAGAAGGTGGGCCCTGAGTGAGATAATTGTGGATCATAGTTCCATGGTTGGATCCAAGTGCTCACACAGCTGCTCCGTAACATTCCCAGAAGTCTCTGGTCCAACTGGATCTGTTTATTTTTCATAGTTTAAGTCATTTCTTTGTGTTAGGGTACGGGGTTAAAATACGAGGTGTTTCCCTAGCCATGTTTTCTGTTTCGCATCCATGACCCCTGAGATGCCCTGATGTCTGTTGGAGCATATGACTGGGTAGGAGTTTTCTTTATTTAAGAGGGAGTAGAGCACAAACGCCTGGGGCCTTACTGAGCCCACGTCCTAAAGCACCTGGCCTGGGCATGCTGCTGTTTCACACAGGGCACTCCTCCCCTCTTCACTGTGTTCCCTGCTCTGTGTGCTCTGGGCCTCCTTGGAGTGCTCAGCAGGCCATGGGCCTGGATCCTATCTCTCCTGACCTTTGTGATCTTAAGGTCTAAGGGGAAAGCTGTTTCCTAGAGGCATAGCAGTTGGTTTGATGTCAGGCATGACGTCATTCTCCATCAAAATGGAGAATGGCATCCTCCTTTCTCTGTTCACCTATTGGTTGGAAGTGCAGACATCTATTATTGCAGCAAGATGGGTAAGATCAAAGAATATTCCTCAGGTTGTTAGATGCTCGGTCTGCTACCAGAGCAAAATCATGCTGTTTTTGCAGCTTATATAAGTCAATGTCTCCTACTAGATTATGAGGTCCTTGCGGGCAAAGCATGAAAGAGTGTCTTAAAACTGGGGCTTTAGAGTCAGATGACCTGAATTCAAATCCTGATTTTGCCATAACCAGCTCTTCTGACCACAGGCAAATTAAACTCTTTATGCCTCAGTTTTGTCATGGGCACAATGGGAATAGTAATAATAATAATAATAAAGACATTTTCTTCATGAGGTGGTTGTACACATTTTTAGAGACACAGCATAGAAAACATTTAGCACACTGCCTCATTTGTAGCAAGTGCTCAGTAAACGTTAATTATGGTACTGCTCTTAATAATAATTCTGGCACTGCCAGCACTTTGCAAATTCACACAAGTGTTTGCTGAATGAATATATTTAGAAAGTAGGGTTTGGAGGCCTAACTAGAGACTAGGTTCCCTGGGAAGGGTACAAAAGCAGGGCTGATCATAGATGTAGTGCCTGCCCATACTAGTAAGATTCCCAAAGATTTCTTGAGCAGGTACCATCCCAGGAGTGCAGTTCATTGAGTGAGCTGGGATTATTATGTTAAATTCGCTGGAAAGGTCTCGTTTATTTATATCTATTATGAGAATAACTCATAACTTGCATTAGTGGACCACATGCATTTGTGACTGAGGGAACCTCAGCGATGGGTTCTCTTTGTAAAAACCAGGATTTTTTTTTTCTTGAAGACAGCAAGAGTCTAAACTGCATTGAACAAAGCAGTTTTGGGTGCGCCTATGTGGCTCAGTCAGTTAAGTCTCTGACTGTTAATTTTGGCTCAGATCATGATCTCATGGTTGGTGAGTTCGAGCCCTGCATTGGGCTCTGTGCTGACAGTGCAGAGTCTGCTTGGGATTCTTTCTCTCTCCCTCTTTCTCTGCCCTTCTACCACTTTTTCTCTTTCTCTTTCTCAAAATAAATAAACTTAAAATGAAAAAAGCAGTTTTTGGTGTGGCCCCAGTTGAATCAAGAAACATGCCTTCCAGAAGTCCTTAGATTCCAGGTTAATGGTGGAAGAGGTCAGCACATGGCCACCCAGCTCAAGTTCTGGCATTCTTTTTAAAATTCTGTCCTTTCATACTTGCTTCCTTCTTTTGTGGTTCCATGGGGCCATTTGATACATCGCCTAGGAAAACAGCCTTTAAAATTTTTTAATCATTTGGCATGGGTTCAAAACCTCTGGCTATTTAAAATCCAAATAATGTTCACTGCCCTTTAAAAAAAAATCTTAAAACCTTAAAGAAAAATCAGGGGCACCTGGGTGGCTCAGTCGGCTGAGCATCTGACTCTTAGTTTCAGCTCAGGTCATGATCTCATGGTTGCTGGGATCGAGCCTTGGGCTGCCAGCACGGAGCCTGCTTAGGATACTCTCTTTCCTGCTCACATACTCTCTCTTTCAAAATAAATAAATAAAGTTTAAGGAAATACTGAAAAAAGTCAGATCTGTTCTCTCTCCCAAACTTCAGGAAGCCCTTTTCCATCTCCAGCTTGTTTGTGTTCTGTCGTGGGATCAGTAACACTAGGGAGGTGGCGGAGCGATGGGCTATAGCTGGATGGCTTTGTCAGCCTCCCTCGCTCTCAGTGGACACAGACCGCGTCACACTTCACGAGTCGCTCAGAGATGTTAAGGCAACCACTGCTGTATTTTGTGTGTCCTAAAGGTCATACCTTCCAGCTACGTCTTTTGGACAGAAAGTGACAGAAATATTCTGGCTTGTTTCCCTCTCTTCAGGTCTGATGTTTCAACGTGGCTTCCTGCTTCTGTGCTGTTTGTGGGCATAATCTATGCTGGTTCTAGAGCATTATCCAGACTGGTAAGTGTTAGAGACTTTAGGGAGACAGTTCCTCTTTCCTCTGCCCCTTTGCTTTTTGACTTATTGCGCCTTGGATCAGTAGAGAACAGGACATCAGCTTTCACGATGGTGCAGAGAGACTGAAAAACCCCCTCTCCCTGAACTGAGGATAGATAACCAGATAATAGGGGACGGCCAACTCATTTTATAAAATGAAGAGGCACCGATGGAGATGAGGAAGGGAACGCTGTGATGTTCATGGAGCCTGACACAAACAGGGCCAGCCTGCTCTGCCTGAATGCAGGCCATCCTCGGGAGCAGGGAGAGGGGGCTCGGCTAGCTCCTCACTTCTGAGGAACCGTAACCCTGCCCATTGGTGACGTGGTCTGGGCGGTGCTGGGCTTAGTAGTGACGTACGTGCCTGGCACAGTGTTGACACTCAGTACATGGGGACACTAGTAAAACAGGTCCCCCTGGTCTCCTACCCCATCCTCCCAGATTTGAGCTTCTCAAATGAGGGAACTGTAAAGAACAAACGTCTTCCAGCTACATTATCTGAAAATACAAAAATGTTATTTTTTCCATCAAAAGAGAGACCATTGATACTGCCATTGACCAGAGACTCAGAAAAAGGTTTAAAAATCAGTAATGCCTCTTCCTGTCTTGTACTCTGACTGCTCATGCCGTTTTTATCTATCAGGAAATGATTGTATTCTGACTTTTGGGAAAAAATGTGAAATTTGCAGAACAATTTTATCTTTTTATGCAGTTTGTTGTTATGTTGGTCCCTTAGGTCTCAGATGGAAAACAACTAAACAGACACAAGATCTGCCTACCTGCAAACATAATATCCTAAAATACTATTGTTAGGATAGCCCTGAAGGTGCAAAATAGTGGTTGAGAGTTACTAGCGGTTAATTTCTAAGTTAAACCATCATTTTTCTTTCGTGATGCATAAGCTTGAGTCATTTGGATGCTGTGTTCAATGGGGAGAAACGTCCCGGGTGGACCCAAGAAATGACCAACAGCATACATTGGTGCTCAGCCCAGAACCTGAGACTTGGTTGCCCCTTCTCAGTTCGGGCAGGCTTTTGGGAATCGGCTGCCCTGCTTTACAAACCTTCTGGCCTACAGAGGGCGCTCTTCCTCCTATAGCAGAAAATAGGTATTGATGAAAACAATGTATTCTTTCTTTTTTAAGTTTTTATTTGAATTTCAGTTAGTTAGCATACAGTGTGATATTAGTTACAGGTGTAGAATTTAGTCATTCAACACTTACATACAACACCCGGTGCTCATCACAAGTGCCCTCCTTAACCCCATCTTCTCCTTAAACCCCTTCCCTCCACCTCCCCTCCTATAACCATCAGCGTGTTCTCCATAATTAAGAGTCTGTTTCTTGGTTTGCCTCTCCTTATTCCCCACCATGTTTATTTTATTTTGCTTGTGCAGTGCCTTTTCATATGTTTCTAGAGTGATCTTCTCTCTCTCTTTATGTGATTCTCAAATTCACCTGACAGGTAGTGGGTGGGGCAGATGTTAACCACCTGAGGGAGGAAGGAACTCAGGTGTGGGAAGTCTTGGTAACCTGCTTCTGGTCCCAACTAGTGGCAGCTCCTCTAACTCTAGACCTTTTGCTTCTTCAGATTTGTCTCTTTAGAGCCAACGTGTATGGATTTTAGAATAGCCCAGGGTCGTCAGGGCTAGCTTTAGACTCTTCATTGCAAGCATTAGAAAGCTCATAAACTGTTCTAAGCAAAAGGGAAATTTACTGGTTCATTTCATCGAAAAGTTGTAGATCAGGCAAGGCTTGATGCAGAGGTTTCAATGACAGTTTCTGTCTCTCGGTTCTGCTCTGTCTTTGCTCCATTTCACAGCCAGGCTCTCCCCTCATGGGTGTTGTTGACTCCAGGCCCACGTCGTTATAACCTGAAGTGTAATGGAAAGAGACTTTTCCTTGTAGTTCCTGCATGAGTCCCAGGATGCACTCTGAGTACATCAGTAGGGCCACTGCCCTTCCCAGGTCTGAAAGCTAACCAGGAGGATGGAATCACGCTGATTGGTTGGGCCTGAATCATTGTCTCCATTCACTGTGCCTGGAGAGACTTCAGAGCACTGTTTGGCCAGCCCTGGTCTTCTAGTATCCTGGCCTAGATCCCATGGACTGAGACAAGGTGTGGCAGATCCTTGACATTGGGATGCTTTACCAAAAGAAGGGATTAGGCTATGAAGTGGCCTAAAATCTCTCAAAAGCCCATTGTAAAGGTCAGTCCAGTACATTCTCAGGCAGAATGGGTGTTCTCTAACCTAGTACAATGCTTCTTGAAGTGTGATCCATGGGTGGTGCCTGTCTTTGAGCTCTTTGTCACCTGTCCATTAGGAGATTGTGCCAGAATGTACATTAACTTTGGCACTCAACACATTTTTCAGTTGAGCTGACATATTTTTTCATAGTGAGGCTTTTTGAGAATGGAAGCAATGCACTGATTGATTTACCTTCTGGCCTGAGCTTATTTTTGGGGTGACTGCACTGTGAGTGGCATTGGCCTAGAGCACAGCCTTCTTTAACAGACAAAAAAGAAGCTGCTGCAATTCAAACTCTTTGAGCAAAGGAAAACAACCCAAACCCAAATACACCCAATTAGAGTGGGAGAAGTACAGAAAAGAGACACTCGTTATTGTTTTTCAGTGAAGTAACAACCCAGCATCTTTGTTCTCTGAGGTTTTTGTTTTTACATAGCTGCTTACAAATTTATAGAGCGAGTTAAACACAAGACACCATACAGCTTGTGTTAGATAGAAAACAGGCATCAATATGCTGTTGCCAAGCTGTCAGTTTAATGAATCTACAAGGAATTGGGGGAAAGTGCTCAGTTAAAATCCGTGGGTATATTGTTATGCAGAACATTTTCCAGGTAGTTCTGCTCCATAAAGACCTGTCTTATCCGACAAGATTTTGAAGTTCCGTTCTTCTGTCTTATCCGACAAGATTTTGAAGTTCCGTTCTTCTGTCTTATCCGACAAGATTTTGAAGTTCCGTTCTTCTGATGCGCAACTCCGAAGAGGAGGCTGGTTTAACTCTCTGTAAAAGCATAGCAGGGAAAATTCTGTGTTGGTTTTTCCTCCTCACAACCAAATGATACACAGAGTTAAGGAAGGGGTATTCTTGTGGTTTATCTGTTCAGCAAATATTCACCGGGGGGTCTACTATGGGCTGGGCACTTAAAGACAAATAAGGTATGGTTCCTGACCTTGAGAAACTTCAAGGGGAGTGGGAAAGACACACAGCTCACCACGGGAAGAGACGCCATGAATATTTGGTGTTAGTGTGTGCCAGGCACTTTCCATTGCCACTCTTCATGACATATGGGGTCAGACTTAATTATTCCCACTTACAGATGAGGAAACTGAGATCCAAATTATTTGGCCAAGGTCAACAACTCATAAATGTTAAAGCGGGGGTGTAAACCTAAGCGTGTCCAATCACAACAGTTCATTTCCAAAGCTTCCTTTCTTTCTTCCCTAAATCACATCACCCAGGGGAGATCAACCTATCAGGACTGAGGAGAGGAACTGTGTAGTTTCTGTCCCTTCTACTTGGGCTAGTTTGGGTCAGTTTCTCCAGCTATCCTACACTGAATAAGGTCACAGTCATGATGGTGATGATGGTTCTGACGGCAGGAGAGTTGGTCTTTGGAGTGTCAGTACAACCGTGACCAGTTGTTATTACTCTTATTGCATTTTCCCAGCCGAAACCGTTTCAGCTAGACAGGGCTGCCTCAGAGCCTGTGCTGGTGAGTGTTTAGAACGGACGTGCTGCATTCATGAGCTTGCCAGTGAGAGGCCATCCTGGTGTTGGTGATTTGGCCGCTCAAACCATGTCATTTTCTTGCTTAGGGGAAGCCAGGGTCAGGAGTTGAAGGATTCTGCAAATCTGAGTTAAGGCGGTTTGACAGGACTACTCTTGGTCTCTTACCCAGTTCTTTGATCTTGGTCCTTCCCTAACTGCTTGTCTGGATTTGTCTTCCCTAAGCACAACATTCACTCTGCATGTTGCGATGGAGCTTGGATGGGGTGTTGGTGAGGAAACACACATGGATAATTAGACCCAGATGGAGCAAGTTACTCAGTTAAGCAGACTGGAGCCCAGGGGTCCCCTCCCCATTTGTTTGGCTCTTATATTATGTAAAGGAACTTGGGTCCACAAAGGAAAAGAATGTAAATGTTGATGTAAAATGGAGACTCCTCCCCTGATGTTCCCTGTTACTGCGGATTTGAGGCCACTCTCCTCTTTCATGTTGTTCTCTTACCAGAGCCAATCACAGTCCATGTGCAAAGATTACTTTTTAAGGCATGGGCTCAACAGCAAAATAGTAACCCCCTCCTCTGGATTTTAGTTATCTTCTTGCTTCATTTAAGATGATGTTCTCCATAACCCTTATACATGCTTTATTAAAACTGGGCTCCAGGGGCCCCTGAATGGCTCAATTAGTTAAGCGTCTGACTCTTGATCTCAGCTCTGGTCTTGATCTCAGGGTTGTGAGTTCAAACCCTGTGTTGGACATGGAGCCCACTTAAAAAGAAAAACAAATAAAAACAAAAAAATGAGTGCTTGAAGGGAAAACGTTTATGACACTGATTGGGTAATGATTTCTTGGATATGACACCAACAATACAAGCAACAAAGGAAAAAAGAGACAAATTGGACTTCATCAAAATGAAAAACTTTGGTACATCAAAGGCCACCATCAACAGAATAAAAAGGCAACCCACTGAATGGGAGAACATATTTGCAAATCATTTATCTGATAAGAGATGTTGAAATAAACTTCTAGGCCCAAGATGGAGCTCCTCCTTTCAGCGGTGCTACAAACCACACCTTATAGCCAACCCCCAAACTGCACAGCAACTCTGGGTTCTATACTTACTTCCTTGTTCCTTGATCTTCCTAAATAAGGTCAGATCTGCAGCCCCAACATTCCCTATTGCCACTTGTTTTGTTTAAAATTTTTTATTGTTTATTTTTGAGAGAGAGAGACAGAACAGGAGCCAGGGAGGGGCAGAGAGAGAGGGGGACACAGAATCCAAAGCAGCCTCCAGGCTCTGAGCTGTCAGCACAGAGCCCTAGGAGGGGCTGGAACTCACAAGCCCTGAGATCATGACCTGAGGCAAAGTCAGAAGCTTAACCAACCGAGCCACCCAGGTGCCCCTCCCTGTTGCCACTTCTAATGCTTCATAAAACTCATTGTTCCCTAGAAGCACTTGGGAAAAGTGCTCCACTGTTTCTGAGGCACCATACTCCCCCAGTCCAAGGATTGTTTTCCCTGGAAAAAAAGGACATCTACCTCATTACTAAATTGTTTTAGTTTTATCATTCAATAGGAATTAATATTTAGAATATAGAGAAAAGTCCTCAACTCAACAGCAAAAACCAAACAGACCAAATCAAAAATGGCCAAAGGACTTGAAAGGATATTTCTGTAAAGAAGATGTACAGATGGCTAATAGGCCCCTGGAAAGATGCTCAGCATTGTTAATCATTAGGGAAATGCAAATCAGAACCATAACGAGATTCCTCTTGACACCCATGAGGATGGCTGTCGTCAAAAAGCCGGAAAATTACAAGAGTTAGTGAGGATGTGGAGAAACTGGAGCTCTTGTGTGGTGTTGGGAATGTGAGCTGGTGCAGCTGCTGTGGAAAACAGTATGGAGGTTCCTCAAAAAATTAAAAATAGACTTACTTATGATCCAGCAATTTCACTTCTGGGTTTACACCAAAAAAAAAAAAAAAATGAAAGCAGAAGTTGAACAGATATTTGGACACCCATGCTCATAGCAGCACTATTTATAATAGCCAAAAGTTGGAAGCAACCCAAATGTCCATTGATGGGTGAATGGATAAACAAAATGTGGACTATGCATGCGATGGAATACTATTTAGCCTTAGGAGAGAAGGAAATTCTGGCATATATAACAGCTCGGATGAACTCTGAGGACGTTGGATGAACTCAAAGGACGTTATGTTAAGTGAAATAAGTCAGTCAAGAAAGGACAAATACTGTGTAATTCCACTTCTGTGAGGTGCTTAGAGTGGTCAAGGGACTAGGGGGAGGAGAGAGTGAGGAGTTGGATACATGGGTACAAAGTTGGAATTTTGCAGGATGAAAAAGTTCTGGAGATGGATGGTGGTGATGGTTGCATAACAACGTAAATATACTTAATGCCACTGAACTGTGGCACCCTTAAAAATGGCTAAACTGAGGGGCACACAGGTGGCTCAGCTGGTTAAGTGTCTGACTCTTGATTTTGGCTGAGGTCATGATCTGTTTGTGAGACTGAGCCCTGATTTGGGCTTTGTGATGACAGCACGGAGCCTGCTTGGGATTCTCTCCCTCCCTCTCTCTCTCTGTCCCTCCCCTGCTCATGTGCATGTGTGTGCATGTGCACCCGAGCGCACAACGTACACACTCTCGAAATAAATAAATAAACATTAAAAAGAATACATACGTACATAAATAAAAATGGTTTAAAATGGTAAATATGATGGTAAATTTTACCTCGATTTAAAAAATATGTTTAAAAAACGTTCGGCTCTGTTAGAGGTGTTCCTGAGGATAATAAGAGGAGATGATAATGGGTTCTGATGTGACTCACGCAGAATTTCTTTGGCTGCTGTAGGACACGCATAGTTGGTTTAACTCATTCATGTCTCTGCATTTCAGTAAAAAGTATAAGAAAAATAGCAATTCAAGGAAAGCAGGCCAGTCTGCCCTCTGTTCTGGCCTGTGCATTTGTGCCCCCATGAATGAGTGAAACCCCTGGTGCTTTAAAATGTCCATTTTTCATACAACAAGGCCCCTAAAACACGGGCCAGCTACTTTACATGATGCACCAAGGAAGGACAGAGATGGCCTCCAAGCTCGGACTGGAGATACACTAGCAAAAGGGGAGTCTGGTCCTCTGCCCTTAGGGCCTTTGCCATCTAATGACAATAATAAGATTAATGGAAATCATAATAACCCGTGCAAATCAGTTATGAATGTATTCATTTATGTGTACATATGCTTATTTAAGTACCTCACCGTCTTCCAGAAAGGATGTGTGGTGGCTTAAAAGAATAATTAAAATAACATAGACTTTTTTAATGGATAGAATCTTAAAAGAAATCTAGGCAGAGAATAATAGAAGAACTAAATGAGGCCACAGAGAGACTTAGTGCATAGACATTTATACTGTAATATCCTACAATACAAATACAGTTGGGCCTTGTATTCAGTTTTCAGCATTCTGTGGTTAAATAAAACAGTTACAAGACCCACCGTGCCTATAGGATAAGAGTGGGGTCGTTGCTACACCTGTTGCAAGCATAGCATAATGTGTAGAAATGTTGCATCATTATGTTGTATACCCGAAACTGTTGTGCCATTGTGTGTCAATGATATTCAGACTTAAAAAGTTAAAAGGAAACAAGAGTGAGATCATTGGTGAGGAAGGGCAAAGCTCCCTTTCTCTCAGGTCTTGTGTCCTCCTAAAAGGCAGACTGGGCCATTAATGAGTCAGGGTCTTCAATAACATCCTTACGATAAACACAATGGTAACCTAGTTTCTAGGATTCTTAGAGTATTTTGGATGCCAGATGAACTAGAAGAACAACTCAGTTGGAGCAGTTCCCTGGGGCTAACACTGCTACCCTGGTTATCTGGCTTCCTTTGCAGATTGCCCTGAGGCAACCATCCAGGCACATTGTTTCTGGCATGCATGATTTTGATAAAAATTGGGTAGCCAACAGTTCAAAATTACATTCTTTGGCAAAGGCCTGGAGTGCAGTTATTCTGTCTTGTAGATTAAACCCACACCCACATATTTAAAAATCACCCGAAGAGAAAATGGGATTGACATTCTTTTACAGAAATTAAGAAACTGACTCAGGGCTCCTGCTTGAAAAGGGAGTCATCCAGTCTAGAGTGACCCAAGGCTGTGCCTGTGGGCGGGGCCAGAGTCTCCGTAGAAAACTATTCTCAGTCCCAACACCTGAACAAATAAACAATCAAGGCTTCAAAATTCCACTCTGGAAAGCATGGGAATAATGAGGGAAAAAAAACTTTTTTAAATGCTTTTTAATGTTTATATATTTTTGAGAGAAGAGACAGACAGACAGAGCCCCAGCGGGGAGGGGCAGAAAGAGAGGAGACACAGAATCGGAAGCCGGCTCCAGACTCTGAGCTGTCAGCACAGAGCCTGATGTGGGGCTTGAACCTCTGAACTATGAGATCATGACCTGAGCCGAAGTTGAATGCTTCACGGACTTGGCCACCCAGCTGCCCCGGGAATAATGAAAAATTTTAAGTAATAGATGCCAACTTCTCTTCACAGCCAGAGAAAAATTTCCCATGGCACATGGATAAAACGTTGAATTGTAATCTAATGAACTCTAAGAATAAATTAGTTGCAAACTGTGCCTCTACATAACTAAATAAATTGGCTTGCAGTGTAGTTGAATTTGGTTAATTACACTTTGTGTCAAAATTGATGATTTGGGCATTATGGTAGTTGATCTTGTCCATTTTTCCTGAGTGAAAGATGGTAGGACCTTTTGTTGTTGAGGACCTTCCTAGAGCCCTGACAAAGTGAAAGAACTTACCTATTTCTCTGCTCTCTTTAGCAGCAAGCAAGTATGCAGATTTCCTAAAAGTGGTTTTCAGATTATTAAGAGGCAGGTTAAAAAAGAGAACCGAAATATATTCCTCCATTTTCTTATCTGTGTGATGGGAATGTTAATAGCGCCTACCAAAGAGTTATAATGACAGTTAAAATGCAAAAGCAATTAGAATAGCAGCTAGCACATAATAAGGATTCAATATATCTTAGCTATTATTATTGCTAGTATTATTTCTCAGAATGTGTGTCTGAGTTGACAGAAAGTAAGTCCTGCTGAACCTCACTCCATGAGCTAATAAAGGGCAGGTTTTCAAAAGAATCAGTCACTAGGTGCTCTCCTAAAGTGGCAGCATAGTTCAGACTGGGACTTGTACACAGAGTTAGAGCCCAAAGAAAACCAGTGATTAAAGTCATATACTGTGTTAATAATTGATTTTCATAAACCTCTACAGTGGCAGAGATCATCAATTGTACAATTGCGGGGTTTGGTTTTCTTTAAGTCATTTATTTATTTTGAGAGAGAGAGGGAGATTGTATGTGCAGGAGGGGAGAGAGAGTGGGAGATAGAGAATCCTAAGCAGGCTCTGCACCATCAGCACAGAGCCTGACACAGGGCTCAAACTCACAAACTATGAGATCATGACCTGAGCTGAAACTAAGAGTCAGATGCTCAACCGACTGACCCACCCAAACACCCCACAATTATTGGTTCTAAAGCCTGCTAGCTTCTCAGTAGAAAAATGGCTTGAGAAATTGAGATTTAAATCATAAGTAGCAATGAAAGCTGTCCTTTAAAAAAGATCACAGAGGGGCACCTGGGTGGCTCCATTGGCTGTGTCTGACTCTTGGTTGTGGCTCAGGTTATGGTCTCACAGTTTATGGGATTGAGCCCCAAGTCAGGCTCTGTGATGACATCATGAAGCCTGCTTGGGATTCCTCTCTCTCCGCCCTTCCACCACTCTCTCTTTCTCTTTCAATAAGTAAAAATATTAAAAAAATAAAATTATAAAGGTCACAGAGTTTACTCTGAGTTCATGTATTTTATTTTTTCTTTTATTATTTTGCAAAGATTTTATTTTTATATAATCTCTACACCTAATATGGGGTTAGAACTCACAACCCCCAACACCAAGAGTCGCATGCTCCTCTGACTGAACCAGCCAGGCACCTCTGAATTCATGTATTTTAGATCCTACCAGTTTTCTTACTGGAGGAAGCAGACTGGTGGTATTTGGAACACACCAGTCCTATTGGACTTTGGACAGTTGTAGAGCCAGGAAAGTGACTCTGGGGGCTTGCTGTAGTTTAGATTTTATAGGATCAAGGTTAGGAACTTGGGCTTTGGAGATAGGCTGGATTGGAGGCGTGGCTCAGCCTCTGAACTAGCTGTGAGCTCTTAGCAAGTTTCCTTATCTTTCAAGCATTAGTTTCCTTGTCTATAAATCAAGGTAGTAGCACCCATTAATTGAGTTGTTGGAGAGAGGTTTGTTTTTTTTT
>NC_043713.1:46785867-46800951 GCF_006229205.1 Suricata suricatta
GATCTGACCTGAGCCGAAGTCGGAGGCTTAACCGACTGAGCCACCCAGGCGCCCCTGTAGCTACCTTTTATGTAGGAAATGGATGATTAAGTCTTTGGTGCTGTAAAAGCAACTTCATTTAAACATAACCACCCCCACCAGAGAGGTTTGTTTTTTTAATATGGAAACAAACATTCATTTATTCTTAAAACACTTGGTATTCCAAATCTATGATCTAGTGTAATGAGTGTCTTTGATACCAACTTTCCCCAATGTTTTTTAACATGATGGCACAGAGGGCTTTAAAATCAATATACCTTCTTTACATGAATTCAAAAGTCCCATGATTAAGACCCATCTTACAAAAAAAAAAAAAGTGAGGGAAGCACATGGGTAGCTCAGTCAGTTGAGTGTCTGCCTCTTAATCTCAGCTCAGCTCTTGATCTCTGGGTCATGAGTTCAAGCCCCACATTGGGCTCTCCGTTGGGTTCCACGCTGGACATGGAGAAACAGGGGTGTTTTCCTCACTTTATGCAAAAGATGCACCAGATAGGGTTGAAGGCAATTCTTGGCCATGGCTCTCCCAGCCTCACCCTCACTCTCATTTTGGCAGCCCTTTGGGCCACTTGCAAAGAGCCTGTGACCTGAACAGAGCCCAAAGCAGCCCCCAAGGCCCCAACACGGCAGCCTGGAAGGAGATTTAAATACAAGAATGCAATTGAAGTACTTAGCACTGTGCCCAACACATTGTTGGTAGCTGTCATTAGTGTACTTGAAAAGCAATAGATCCTTTTCCAGAATGTAATCAGAGCAGGGCCTAGGGAGATTGAGAAACCTATCATGGTTTATAAAATTAAGAAAATTAGCCTCCTTGAGGTTTAAAGTTAGGGTCTTAGAGTTCCTAAATCTGGTGTCCTTACAGATTTTTTAGTCAAAGAGGCAAAAGCATTTTTAAAAAGGTCTTAATTTTTTTATGTTTATTTATTTTTGAGGAGGGGGAATGCATGTATGCAAGACGGGGGCAGGGTGGGGGCAGGACAGATGGTCCAAGGCAGGCTCTGCAGCGACAGCAGAGAGCCCAAAGCAGGGCTTGAACTTGTGAACCATGAAATTATGGCCTGAGGCAAAGTTGGATGCTTAACAGACTGAGCCACCCAAAAGGTGGCTTTTTAATGCCACCTTTTTAATGCCCAGAAGATCTTAATTTTAAATAAATAGTATCCAGGCCACCCTTTCATATTCATTTTCATGTAACCCACCCAATATTTTCTTTGCTGTCTTCTCAAGCTGAGAACTAGAAGGCCAGGCCCTAAGTTTGCTGAACATGGCCTAATGGATAAAGCTAGTTAAAAATAAAATCTCTTTAATGATCTTTAAACACATAGATATTAGTTCAAAATATAAAAATTTAACAGGAATAAAAAGAAGCACTGAAGATAAATGAAAAACTAGGAAATAAAAATAAAGTGTGATTTTTTAAAACTTTTTTTAAAGTTTAATTCCAGTGTGATTAACATACAATGTTATATTAGTTTCAGGTGAGGAATACAGGGATCCAGCATTTCCGTACGTCACCAGGTGCTCATGACGCTCCTTAAGCCCCATCGCCCATTTCACCCAACCCCCCACCCACTCCCCTCTGATGATCATCAGTATGTTCTCTATAATTAAGAGTTTATTTTTTGGTTTGTCTCTCTCTCCCTCTTTTTTCCCTTTTGTTTTGTTTCTTTTCTTTTTTTTAAGGTTTATTTATTTTGAATGAGAGAGTGAGTGAGTGAACAGGGGAGGGGCAGAGGAGAGGATCCCAGCAGGCTCCTCCCTGATGCAGGGCTCTATCATGACCTTGAGCTGAAATCAAGGGTTGGACCCTTAACGGACTGTACCACCCAGGTGCCCCCTGTTTGTTTTGTTTCTTAAATTCCACATATGAGTGAAATCATATGGTGTTTGTCTTTCCGTGACTGACTTATTTCACTTAGCATTATATTCTCTAGGTCCATCCATGTCATTGCAAATGGAAAGATCTCATTCTTCTTTATGGCTGAATTATATTCTATCATTTGTGTGTGTATATGTGTGTGTGTGTGTGTGTGTGTGTGTGTGTGTGTGTACACCACATCTTCTTTATCCATTCATCTATCAGTGGACACTTGGGCTGCTTCCATAGTTTGGCTATGGCAAATAGTGCCGCAGTAATCACAGAGGTGCATATATGCTTTTAAATTAGTGTTTTCATATTCTTTGGGTAAATACCTAGGAGTGTGATTACTGGATTATAGGGTAGTTCTATTTTTAACTTTTTGAGGACCCTCTATACTGTTTTCCACACTGGCTGCACTGGATTGCATTCCCACCAACAGTGCACAAGGGTTGCCTTCTTTCCACATCCTCGCCAACATTTGTTGTTTCTTGTGTTGTTGAATTTAACCATTCTGACAGGTTTGAGATGATAGTCCATTGTAGTTTTGGTTTGTATTTCCCTGATAATAAGTGATGTTGAGCATCTTTTCATGTGTCTGATGGCTTTCTGGATGTTTTCTTTGGAGAAATGCCTGTTTGTGTCTCCTGCCCATTTTCTAATTGGATTATTTGTTAAAATAAAGTATGATTTTATTATTAATTAATTTATTTTTTATAAAGTATGATTTTTAAAAGGAAAAAAGTTTGGGTTGCACTTTTAATGAAAGATAAATTAAGAGTAGAATACATTAAAAAGGCAGGAAAATGTAAGGCAAGAACTCCAAAAGAAATAAAACAGTGCAAGTTAGAACAAAGTACTAAAATAGGGAAGAGCTACAAAGTTTTAAAAATAAGGTAAAAATATATCCTCCCCAAAGATAAAGAACAGATCCATCTGGAAGTAGGCGAGCGACGTGGTCTTAAGTGGGTCCTCTAAGCTGGAACAGTTTCCCAGCTTGGGGTCCTCTGCTAGGCTGCTGAGAGTGGGCCACCTGTTAATACTACCACTTTCCTGGGCGCCTGGGTGGCTCAGTCAGTTGAACGTCCGGCTTCGGCTCAGGTCACGATCTCGAGGTTAGTGGGTTTGAGCCCCACGTCAGGCTGTGTGCTGACAGCTAGCTCAGACCCTGGAGCCTGCTTCAGATTCTATGTCTCCCTCTCTCTGACCGTCCCCTGCTCAAGCCGTCTCTCTCTCTCTCTCTCTCTCTCTCTCACAAATAAATAAAACATTAAAAAAAAATACCACTTTTCGTGCAGTACTCCCGAACCACCCCTCTACGTCGGTTACCTACTGGCTTGTCATTCCTCCCAAGTGCTCCGGGTCATAGGAGTCGTTATCCCCATACAGAGAAGCACACCAGGGTTTGGATAAGTGCCCTGCTCCACCAGCCCCTGCTAATGCCAAAACCCCTGTATATGCTTGATCTTCTTTGCTTTTCACGAAATACTGTCCTCATCATCAACAACAGAGACCGTACCAAATCCTATCCCCTTTAATCCTTCCCACTCACCATGTCAAGATTAGTCATCAAATTAGGAGAGACCGCCATTCTTAACAAATAGCCCAGCAATAGTAAATATGCCATGGGTGGTCCTTTTACCTTAATAACCCTCTGGAGTACCAGTTTTAGGGTTTTTTGGGTTTTTTTTTTTTAGTTTATTTACTTTGAGAAGAGGAGAGAGACCAAGTGCACACATGAGCAAGGGAGGGGCAGAGACATAGAGGGAGAGAGAGAATCCTAAGCAGGCTCCATGCTGTCAGCACCGAGCCTGACATAGGCTTCTTCTCACACACTGTGAGATTGTGATCTGAGGTGAAAATTAAGAGTTGGGTGCTCAACCAACTGAGCTACCCAGGTGCCCATGGAGCGTTAAGTTTTTTAACACTTCTCTTTTCCCCCACTTTTTTGGGTGCAAATTTGATCCCAGCAGTTCAAATATTTACCTCAGTTCAGTCTCCTAAATATTTCCTTAATATGAACACTTTTCTCCATTTTTCACTGCCACTGCTAAGTTCAGGCCGCCATCTTGCCATTCCTTGTATTAGTTTCCTGTGGTTTCTGTAAGAAATTACCACATATAGGGTGACTTAAAACAGCAGAATTATTCTCTCCAGCTGTGGAAAACATGCTCGTTGTGCTGAAATCCTGGTGTGTCAGCAGGGCCACACTACCCTCCAGAGGCTCTATGGGACAATCCACTCCTCACCTCCTCTAGTTTCTGGTGGCTGCTGGCATTTCTTGGCTTGTGGCGCCATCACTCCAGTTTCTGTCTCTGTGGTCACATCGCCTCCCCCTCTGTGTGTGCCAGAGCTCTTTCTCTTACAAATACAGGTGTTTGCCTTTGGGGCCTACACAGATAAATTCCCCATCTCAAGATTCTTAACTTAATCACAACTGCAAAGACCCCTTTTTGCCATGTGAGGTGACATTTATAGGTCCCACGGATTAGGCTGTGACTGTCTTTTGGGAGGCCATTTTTTAGTCTCCCACACCTGGGGACTTTTGCAACCATCTCTGCCTTCTGTCCTCTACTGCTAGCCCAAGTTCCTTTAAACACACAGATCAAATCATGTCACAGCCTTGAAACTCTCAGTGGCTCCGTGGCTCTTGGCATGGTCCTGACTCTCTGCTGGGTACATGCACTTTTTTGTGTATTCCATTAGAGCTCTTACCTCAATAGGGGCAATCTCCCTATCACATATCCACCTTGTGCATGGAATATGTTGCCTGTGACACACAGTAGGTGCTCAATAAATATGTGTTGAGCCTCTATATCCACCTCACCAAGAACACTCCAACAGAGAGCACTAATCCACGCAGAAGAGTTTTTGCTGGAGAGGATTATATGTGTGAATGCCAAAAGTTCCCACGGATCTTTATTTTTAAGCAGAAATCAAGTATTATGTAATTAGGGGATCAAAGAAAACATCTTCATACTTATTACATTATTCCATTTTCTTTCAGGCCATTCCTGTGTTTCTTACTTTGCATAATGTAGCTGAAGTTATCGTCTGTGGGCACCAGAAGTGTTTTTGGAAAGAGGTAAATGATAATGCAAAATGCTAGTTTTGCTTCCCTTGCTTTAAATTTCAAAGATGCACCTTTTTTTGTTGTTGTTATGGTATGTTAGTGTCTACCTTTTCCTGCCATCTGTGTCCTGTCAGTGGTCAAGACTGCTTGGCAGTCGTCACTAATTTCAAGGATCATGTATTTGACATCCCGTCAGTTCACCGCACATTCGTGGGAATGCTTGTTGATCTGAACGGCACTCAGCAGGTCAGGGCAGAGCAAGCATCTTGGGATATGAAGAGGAATTTGCTGTGCGCAGGAATGGGGGTGGGGGTCCTCATTCCCACCCGCAGCGAATCCCAGGGCCACAAGGAAGTGTATGGCAGAGAATTCACACAGGGGGCTGGGAGTATTAGCCCACCCAGGGGAAATGCCCTTGCCCCAAGCCCAGCTCTGACACCAGCTCGAGCGAGTGTCTTCACCTTCTGTGCCTCCCCTGGGGAAAAGGGGACAGTAGTGACACCTGGTTCATACATTCGTTGGGAGGATGCAGCAAGCCACGTGTGTTATGTGCTTCCGAAAGTTTTTGGTGCCTAGTAGGTATTTTGTGTGTGTTTGCTACATTTATTAACGTTATTAATGGCAAATTCAATTTGGTTCCTCTTTTGGGAGCTCTTTTTTCTAACGTCTGCCCATTTGAAATGATTTCGTATAAAAATGTGGAACTTTCCAACCAGAGAGGCTAGTTGGCCATTTAGGCACCTTGCTTCTTACAGGTGTGCGGGCGAGAGAGGCGCCCTTCCCATGGCCCAGGCCACCCATGCACCTGTGCAGTCGTCCCTGCCTCCTGCTTGTGGGCAGCTCCATGGGCTGCCTCCTTGGCCTCCATAGTCGGCCTCTCTCCATCTCTGCTGGCTAACTTTCCTCAGCCCATGGACACACGCAGTGCTCTCAGTCCACCAAGGATGGAGCGGGCCCTGGGGGACCTGCTGACAGTAACCCAGCTCTGAAAGGCCCTGTTTCTAAAACCAACACTGGACACCAGCGCCAGTGTGCTCCCTTGCCCGTGTACCTCTCCACCTCCGCCCCACCGCGATCTCGCCCTCCCCCAGCACAGTGTGGGAGGCAGGGAGGGTCAGGTTCAGAGCTGTTCACAGCCTTGTGTCCTCTCAGCCCCAGCCCGCTCCTGCTTCTGCCCGCACCGTTCCCCTGGAGTACTCTGGCTGAGGTCACCCATGGCTGCGTTTATGCGACTTCTGTTGCCCCCATACACCATTCATCACCAGGTTCACTGCTGCCTTTTCTTGAATCTCTTGACCCCCTTGACCTGCTGGTTCTCTTCCCGAGTCTCTGGCTCCTCGTTCTCTTCCGTTTCTTTCATTTGCCCTTCAGGGTCTCCCAGGGCTCTGTGTCAGGAGCCCTTTGTTCCCACACACACGCTTTCTGGACAAGCTCATCCACACCCATGGCAGTGCCCCCACTGCGACTCCTGTGTCCCATCTCCAGCCCAGCCCTGTCTCTTGAGCTCTGATCCTCATAGCCTGCTGCCTCCAGCTGTCCACCCAGCTGTTTCCCAGGCATCTGAAATGCAAAGGGACCAAACTGGAACTGCTGTTTCCCCAACCTGCTTCCCACTTGGTGATCCTGATCCTGATCACTGCAGAAGTCAGAAATACAGGGGTTCTTAGAGTCCTGCCTTGGTCTTCTCCACTGCCCCCCCCTCCCCCGCCGCCACACCCTGTTTCTGAATCTGTCCTCTCTTCTCCATTCCCACTGCTGCTGTCACCTTGGTTCAGGTCCTCATCTGTTTTTCGGGGCTACCTGGCTGGGGCCAAATGACATCGTGCTCCCCCAAGCCCTCAGGCAGCCTAGTAGGGGCTGGGGTGAGCAGACCTGGCTTAGACTGTTCTTGTGTTCCGTGCGTGCCATCACCTGCCATCGCCTGGCAGATGTGCAGTAGTGCCCGGCTGCTTTCCCTGCCTTGCCTCTCCCCACCCACACCCTCCTCCATGCTGCATGCTGGTGACCTTCTGATACAGATCCGATTGTGTCCCCGTGTACTTGGGGACTGCCCATGACCTATGCAGAGGCATGTAAAGCTTGTCACCACCAGGATACCATCTACCTCTAGGGTTTTAGAAAATCTGGCCACAACCAAACTTCTCACTTTTCCTAGACCACGTTGTCATGTTTTCTTCTTTCTGATCTGTCAGAAAACCTCTTCAAGTACCTACTCATTTATTCTAAATATATGCCCACTGGGCCAGGCACTGAGTCTACAATAGTGAGGAAGAGGCATGGTCCTACTGCTTGGGACTCCTCTTATAGAGCATCCGCCGAGAAGGGGGGACACTCAGCGAATCATGACACTTGCCTGCTGGATTGTATGGCCCGAGAGACCACTCAGGGAGGTGACACTTAAACACAAAGGCTGAGCAGGAGTTCAACAGGTGGAGGTAAGGGGAGGGCTCCTACGAGGAGGAACTATCTGATGCAAAGGGCCAGATGTAGGAGGGGACTTGGCAAAAGTCACTTTGGGCCAATGAGGCTGGACCCTGACAAGAATGAAGCTGGAGCCTTAAGACAAGCCTTTGTGGCCCAGCTAGGAATGCGGGCTTTATGCTGAGTGCAGGGAACGCCAGAGTTGGGTGTAAAAGTCCGGAGTGACTGATCAGATTTACAGCGTTGAGAGTTCATCCAGCTGTCTATGGAGGAGATAGGACTGCAGGAGGTGACAGACCCTGTGGTGACTCTCGAGGTCTCACGAGGCGGGCTCTAGTATTTCAGGCTGGTCTGCATGCAGTTGGAGTCTTCCCTGGCACCTCAAGGAGGGTGAGCACCTCTATCTGACATTATACGTCTCACACTATCTAGCAGTTTCCATATTTCATCAAGTACATGCTGCTTTTTTTCACGTTAAAAAAAAAAACACTCACTACTAGGACACCTTGGTGGCTTAGTCAATTAAGGGTCTGACTCGATGTCAGCTCAGGTCTTGATCTCACAGTTCATGAGTTTGAGCCCCGCGTTGGAATCTGCACTGACAATGTGGAGCCTGCTTGGGGTTCTCTCTCTCCCCTCTCTCTCTGTCTCATCCCCTGCTCGCACCTTCTCTCTTAAAATAAATAAACAAACTTTAAAAAAGTATTCACTACCTCTACTTGGGCTGCTTTTACATCAATGGCATGCCGTGGTCAAATGCTTTCTTTCTTGGGAGTGTATAAAAGAACAGGGAAGTCTGAGGTTCAGTGAAATGCAGTAGGAGTTTCCCTGGGTCTCTGCCAGCTTTCTCCAAGCCCCCTCTTGCGGGGGACCACATGGTTGTTCTCTGCATCGCCCCGGAGTCCAGCCCCAGACTGCTGCCACGCTGAATATTCAGAAACCAGTCACTGAGCTTGAGAAACTCACTGAGAGCGGCTCATGCTTATCTTCAATGTGGATACTTTTGTTATGAATTGGAAACCAAGATTCGTCTGGTCTAGGGAAGAGATTCAGGTATTTTTACAAAATATTTCTTCCAGGCTGAGAGGACCTATCCTTGGAAGAAATTGGATAAACACCAAAATATTTTGAATCTTCATCTCCATTTCATCACTAACACTAAACAGCATTCTTCTTTTTTAAAAAATTTTAATTCCAGTGTAGTTTACATACAGAGTTACATTTGTTTCAAGTGTACAGTGTCGTGATTAAACAATCCCATACATCACCCAATGCTCATCACAAGTGTAATCTTCCATCCAGTTCACCCATTCCCCCACCTACCTCCCCTCTGGTAACCATCTGTTCTGTATAGCTAAGAGTCTGTATTTAGCTTTACCTCTCTCTCTTTTTTTTTTAATGTTTGTTTTCTTTTGTAACTTCCATTTGTCTTTCTCTGACTGACTGACTGCACTTAGATTATATCTTCTAGGTCCATTCATGTTGTTGCAAATGGAAAGATTTCGTTCTCTTTTATGGCTAAATAATATTCCATTACACACACACACACACACACACACACACACACACACACACATATGCCGCATCTTCTTTAAATTTTTTTAAGTTTACTTATTTTGAGGGGCACCTGGGTGGCTCAATTGGTTGAGCATCGGCTTTGGCTCAAGTCACAGTCTCACAGCTCATGAGTTCGAGCCCCATATTGGGCTCTGTGTTGATAGACACATTGGTTGCCCTCACAGAACTCAGCTAAATGCAAGAGTCAACATGTAAACACACTCTGTGATGGCCATAAAATGTTATGGGGTAAAATGGGTGTGGGGAGACCGGGGGTGACCACTGGTAAGTCTGCTCGGAAAGGTCAGGGGCGAGAGTTGAGCCCAGTCACACAGGTGGTAGGAATTTTCAGAGTGCACGGGGAAAGGGCACTCCAGGCAGGCCGAGGAAGCAGCATATGAAGATAGTGATCTGAAAGGGCTGGCAGGATGTCACCGCAGGGCTGGCAGGCCGGGTGTGACAGAACAGCATCATAAAGGGTTAGGCTCTGGAGCTAGGTCACCTGAGCTCAAACCCTGTGACCTTGGGCTAAAACTTAGTTAACTTCTCAGTGCCTTGGTGTCTGCATCTGTAGCATATAACCTGAGACTTAATTAACCCATAATGAAATACGGCAATACCAGGAGAGGGCTTAGAACAACACTGGCCCAGAGTAGGTAGCCCTCATAGTAATTTAGCTGACCTCCCGTAATGTTAGCTATTTATTGTTATTTTTGGCGGTATGACTTTTGAGAAGTTATACTGACCCATTCAGAACACTGAGATATCATGAGGACTTATCACCGGGTGACTCTGGGACTGAGGAGCCTCAAAAGGCAAACACCCTGATATTAACTCCTCAGTTGTTTTCAGAGCCCTTGGAGACGGGGCTCAATCATGCATTTATTGTTTGTTTTAATCTCCATAGCTCAGGTTCTGGCTCCTCTGGCCAGAAGTGTTTATTTAAAAAATATGTATTTTTTTAATGTTTGTTTATTTTTGAGAGAGAGAGAGAGAGAGAGAGAGAGAGAGAGAGAGAGAGAGAGAATACACAAGCGGAGAAGGGGCAGAGAGAAGGAGACGGGATCTGAAGCAGGCCCAGAGCCCAATGTAGGGCTCGAACTCACAGAACCTCAAGATCATGACCTGAGCTGAAGTCAACGTTTAACCTACTGAGCCACCCAGGTGGCCCAAGATATATTTAAAATAAAATAAAACAAACAGTCCCTCCTCTGAGAAATGGGTGAACTATTTCACATACTGTATTGATTTGCTGCCCTATGACGGAAGCACCCAGACAGATACTTGCTGGGTGAACGTGTTTACTATTCATGGAAGAGCTGGGACATGCTTTTTGTCTCTGTCCTGTTCCTACTCTCCCGCCAAACTGTTGCAGATGTTGATTACATTTAGTTCTTTTAGTGACACATTTTCCTATGATGAGGGCAATTCTTTAGGTGTCGTTGAGCCCAGTCACCTTTTTTGGGTCCTCCTTTCCCTACTGAAGGATCAGTGTTCCCGCCAGGTGGCAGTAGAGTCAAGGTTGGCGTGGCTGGCTGAGGCAGGTTCCACACACAGGAGTTAAAAAGGATTTACAGATGCAAGCCACTCCTTTACACACACACAGGGTCCATTTATTTAAACAATACAAACTGGGTCATTTAGTAATGCATGAAAACCGAACATAGTCTTCATAGCAAACCATGTTTCCGTGTCAGTGGTTCACATTTATGAAAAAATTGAGACATAATTGACATGTAACATTATATTTGTTTCAGGTGTACAGTATACCTACTTGTGCTGACAGCACAGAGCCCGACATGGGTCTCAACCTCATAAACTGTGAGATCATGACCTGAGTCGAAGTTGGATGCTTAACTAACTGAGGCACTCAGGCACCGCCGGGTGCTTCAGTTTTAAACAATATGTTCATATTTTACTTTCCCTGAACTAGAGTAAAAAAAAACAAACAAAACTATAGTTTGCTTCTTTGAAATGCCCAGAATTAATCTGTCATTTCCTCTATCAAATATAGGAAAAGCTATGCATCTCCCTGCTAGAACTTTTTTCCTGAGTGCAAAGGACTAATTCTCTTTGGATGACTAATAAAAAGGAGAGGATAAACGTAGAGTCTGCATTAGAATTTTCTCATTTCACAGAGCTTTAAATGCCAACTTTAGATTTCCCCAGTCTGCCCCTTCTCTCTTTCTAGGGGAGAGGGAGTTAACTGTTCCTTCTCCTTTTTCCTGTTTCTTCATTTTTACATCATTCCGGAGAATTTATGACACTGGCCAGAGTCAGAGCTGAATTAACGAAAGGGAAATATAAGGAGACAGATTGGAACAGAAATTGAATAAGAGCTTAATTTCTCTTCTTACACAGGTCACATCAATTGCTCTCTTTTGTCTTGGCGTGTGAGATGTTTGAAGGTTTGGCCCTGGCATCATTTTGGGGTTTTGTGAGTAAACATGGTTTCCGTGATGAGGGTTGTAAAACTGTACGCCCCGAGTGCTTTGCCCAAATGGCTCAACTCTGGACCCAGGTCATTCTTCATGTGGTCCAAGTAGAAAAAGCCCCAAGAAATACTAAGGTGCAGCAGGCGCTAAAGCCCCCAATAACCTTACTCAAAATTTATTTGCCTCTTGGTCTAAATATTGTCTTTTAGGGGCTCCTGGATGTCTCAATTGGTTAAGTGTCCGAGTTCAGCTCAGGTCATGATCTTGTGGTTTGTGGGTTCGAGCCCCACCTCAGGCTCTGTGCTGACAGCTTGGAGTCTAGAGCCTGCTTTGGAATCTGTGTCTCCCTCTCTCTGCCCCTGCCTCACTCGTGCTCTGTCTTTCTCTGTCTCTCAAAAATGAATAAACATTAAAAAAATTTTTAATAAATAAAAATAAATATTTTAAGGGGAAAAAGACTTTTTAAAAACTAACTCTGTCTTTTTATTTTCATACAGAAAACATCTCCTGCAAAGATCTGTAGGTAAGTTTATAAAAATAAAACCCCACAACCCTCTAAAATAGAAGATTTAACCTGATTGTAAATGTTGATGATGAACTGTTAGAGATTCCTATTTGTGAGTGGACAGAATTTACTATATAAACTCATATACTTCTATTTTGTGTCTTATTCTAAATTTTACTCTTTCTCTCTTTGTGTATTTTTTCCCTGCAATATTCTGTTCCTAAGGGGAAAGTAATGTGTGCTAGATTTCAGCTATTGGCGCCCAAACCTTTGCTGAGTTGTGCGCTGCTGGTGGGAGAAGGAAAATGGAAAACATGGGAATGACTTACAATTTGAAAAATATTTGTTTGCAACTTAATGGGTTTTTATGATTCCCGTGGTGGAAAAGTGCTGGCCGCAAGGGTCAGGGATCTGAGTTGTCATCTTGGGCAAAGTGACTAAGGGCAGGCTTCACAGCCCTCTGTGCCTCGTCTCCTCAACTGGAACACGGACCGGGCTGAACTCTCAGGCGGCCCCTGTCCCTCCAGTGTGCTAAGTCCCTTGTTCTCTAGCTGCCCCTAGCCTCCTCCACAATAGCCACGAAGCTCAATCCTGAAGATAGAAAACTAACAGACACATGGATTCAGGACTTTTTGTTTCATATATTTCTGGGCTTTCATCCAGTCTCTTAGTTTGCTTTTATTATAGGCTGCTACTTGGGAAAAAAATAACAACAACACTGTCAGGATTCATCTTCTTGTTTAAAAGATTAGCAGGTATTAAAGAGAGGCATTAAAACCCACTAATACCTGATATGTTCGGGTATTGCTCAAGGCCAGGTTTGGTGGGAAAGCCAGGCACTGTCTCACACGTGGCTGTCCCCCGTCCTCTTAGCCCCAAGGGGCTGTCTGCTTGCAGGGCTGTCCAACGCTCACTGCCTGGAGCTGGGGGAGCATCCTGTATTCTGTAGTCTTTTGCTATAGGGAGACACCCAATCCATCAGAGTGCTCTCCTCCCACCTGCCTAATCCTCTGCAGCCCCAGAAACCCTCCCTCCACTCACCACACCCTTTGCCTCTGGGCGCCTGGGTAATCTGGTGCCTTAAAGTCTCGAAGCCATTTATGCGCCTGCTTAAGAGTTGGCAAGGCTATTGGATGGGAATGGGCTGGAGCAGAGGACCTTTCTGTGCCTTAGGACGTTCCGTGTAGTCCTGACCTTCCCAGGGTTTCGAGGCCCGGGCTCTGAGGAGTCCTCTGTACCGGTTCTTCTGCCCCAGCCTGGCCGGCCATGCAGGGTGGGTTATGCATATTTGGCAGGAATGCCACCTGAGTGACGTTGTGTCCTTCTCAGGATGTCATATCTGGAGGCACATGATGTACATCTGTCCCCTCGTTGGAGATGTTAAGTTTGATCCCTTGGTGAAGGTGCTGCACCAAAGATTTTTATGCACTTTCCTTTGCCTACGTGCTGTAACTACAGTCTGATTGCCCAGTTTTCCACTAGTGTATTTTTGGGGATCTGCAGTTAAAAAAAAAACTCCTTTTATTATCTGTTTCACGGGCATCCTGTTTTTCTCCAGGGAGCCAGCTGTGGTTTTACAAATGCCTGTGTCTGGGGAAAGGCCAGCAGAGCTCCCGGGAAGGAACTGTCTGGTCACCAATGCAGCACATGGTTGAAAACTGCATAGGTAGTGGGGATCTCAGAGGAAGAACAGGGCTTGGTCTCGCAGGGTCTTGGCCTCATCCACGCTCCACTCACTGTGCTTCAACCTCCACGGTCTCTTTGAACCCCTTTGATGTTGAAAAGTGAAGCTTCATGCTTTATCTCCCTTTGCACAGTGCCCTCTTCCTCCTGGCTGCTGCCGGATGCCTCCCCTTCAACGACTCCCAGGTAAGTTCAAGTGCATTCATTTTGCCTCCCAAGTACCTTTTACTCTCTGAAGCCTGCATGTATGAGCAGAACTTTCTAGTCCTTCCTTCTAGAACCAAAAGAGCACTAGCCTGTGCAAAGGCATTTCGCAGCTTCCAGGCTGGGTACCTGTTGGCCAGGTCAACACCTTTTTCTCAGGCTGTTGCCTTCTCCCCAAGGCTGTGGCAGCGAGCAGGGGTCTGGCCTCTGGATGCTGTGGTCGGTGCAGTCTGCCGTCCGCATGTACTTGGAGGACCCACAAGCCAGTGCCCAAATTGCCTCAGCCTCATGCATCAAGGCGAAGTTGCTTTCCCCCCTCATCCCAAGGGCCTCATCTGTGAAGTGATTTTTACTTTGTTATCCCGAGTTTTTCTTTATTAGGCACTGAGGTCCCACCCCAACTGCCCCCCCCCCAGTAGTCATCTCATTAGTGGGTCTATTTTCTCTTTTGCTTCCCAGCACTTATTAAATCCCCATCAAGTGTCAGGCACTGAGCCAGGCTCTGGGGACACAAAGAAGAATTGTCTTCATCCAGGCAGAAGTCAGAGTCTAGACAGAGCAAAGGGGAGGGGGACAGATAATAAACAGATAATTACAACACAGAGGGGCAAGAGCTCTGTCCTGGGGACATATGGGATGTTGTAAGGCACCTATGAAGACTCGGGGACCCGGGAAGGAGGAATAGCTAACAATTATAGGGAGCTAGCTATGTGCCAGGCTCTGTGCCAATGCTTTGTGTGTCTTATTTTATTTAAAATCTCCCAGTTTTATGAGGAAAGGGACTATTATTGTTTCCACTGCAGAGCTAAAGAATAATGAGACCCCAGGGTGCCGGGGTGGCTCAGTCAGTTGGGCATCCAACTCTTGATTTTGACATGGGTCATGATCTCACAGTTCGTGAGTTCAAGCCCCACATTGGGCTCTGCACAGTGAGGCTCTTGCTTAGGGTTCTGTCTTTCTCTCTCTCTCTCTGCCCCTCCCTGTTCAAAAATAAATAAATATTGGGACTTCATCAAGATAAAAAGCTTCTGCACTGCAAAAAAAACAATCAAGAAAATTAATAGGCAACCGACAGAATGGGAAAAGATAGTTGCAAACGACATATCGGATAAAGGGCTAGTATCTAAAATCTACAAGGAACTCACCAAACTCCACACCCACAAAACAAATAACCCAGTGAAGAAATGGGCAGAAGACATGAACAGACACTTCTCCAAAGAGGACATCCAGATGGCCTACAGGCACATGAAACGATGCTCAACATCACTCATCATCAGGGAAACACAAATCAAAACCACACTGAGATACC